>NC_041064.1:2722435-2987360 GCF_900634775.1 Gouania willdenowi
TAGCTACAAGTCCACAGCACTATGAACTACATGGCCAGTATAAAAACATTGGAATTGAAAAATAATGTAAAAACTGTTGATTTTAATTGGGGGTATAATATTTCAATTGTTAAAATTGTCAATGTGTTTTTAAGCAGCATGACTTGTATTTTAAAGTAAAATAAGGTTACTATACTGTAATTTAAATTGTGTTTACAATGGGATTTTTTTTTTTGGTGGGGGGACATGACCCCTGCATCCCCACCATGATTTGCGCCCCTGTCCCCTTTGTCCAAATACAACATTTTGCTCAGAATACTGTGAAAAAACAACAATAGAACACAATGATGGAATAAAAGCAGAATGAAAATTCATGGAGCTAACAGAATTTGACACAAATTTGACATAAATTGTTCATTGAGAGATTATTAAAAAAGTGTGCAGTGCAATAACAATTCCCTTAGGTCGGAATTCTGAGGAAAAAAGGCAGAATTCTAAATTTAAAATCATATTTCTTGAGGAAAAAAGTTATTATACTATGATTTTCATAGTCTAACCCAACTTAATAACTCAGTTCAACACAACAACTATTTTTATAAACATTTTTTTTATTCATTTATTCTTTCATCTTTTTTTAAATAAAAGTTTCTTCCTGCATTCAAAGGAGAAAAGAATATAAAGAGAGGACAGAGGAACGTTTTAAATCATCATGGGGGGGATAGAGATTAAGAGTCAAACTTGAGGTTTATATTGTTCTAATGTTTGGTTTTCCTGGTAAACCACTGGTGGATTCTTTTCCATAGAGGTTTCTTTTTAGGGTGGCTGGAACGCTCTTCTTCTAATTCCACATCTTTGGCTTTCAGTAGGTTCAGTGCTTCTACCAGGGCGTTCTCCAGCAGGGTCACCTTTTCTTTCACCTGCTCCTCCAGACTGCAGTAGGCCTGCTCTTTTGACTTCACCACTTCTAACATGTTGGCGTTCACCTCCAACAGTTGGTCGTGTTGATCACTTTGACTTTTGAATTTCTCCTGCGTCTGCCTGAGATCGGCCCTCAGAACGTCCTTTTCAATGTTCTGCTCATGGAACTCCTTTCTGGAAACGTCTAGAGCCAGTATGAGATAGGCCAGGTCCCTGTCTAGTAATTCCATCTGGTACGTTGTAAAGGATGTCTTGTATCTCATCTCTTCACATGTGATACACCCTGGTGGTGCTTGGTCAGGTACCAGTGTGCAGCCTGGATCACAGGGACTCACTGGTACGGTGGCTGGTGGATGGTTCACCTGTTCATCATCACCCTTGTCTCCAGGAGATGATGGTTGGTCTCCCTTCATCTTCTGCATCTGAACCTTCTTCCTACGAGGTGGCTTTGGCGGGTGGAATGACGCCCCTCTGAATTTGTTAAATAAGGGCTCAGAATCCCCAAAGTCACTAAAAGTAACGTCCATCGCTGGTTTTTGATCCATCGTCAATGTTTCAAGAAACAAAAGCAAGAGAATGTTCAACAAATAAGTGGAGTTTTAAAGCTGTGAGCTTTGATCTGTGTGTGCTACTCTAGAAGTATCCAGGGACTTTCAAGTCATGTTGCTTTCATCTCCTGTGTTTGTTTTCATTTCTGTTGTCATGGTTACAATCAACACAACATTCTAAATGATGATTTGCTGCTGCTTTGTTAACAAATAATAAAATAATGACATTAAATAAATCAAAGCAGCGCTAAGAACCCCCCCCCTCCAACACACATGCATGTTGTTTGGGGGGGGTTGAATTAAAAGCCAATGAGTAAAAGTGAATTTAAAGCAGGATTTGAAAGTCTTCAGTGCGGGGGCCTGTTAGACGTTGGAGGGTAGCAGTGTCTCTCAAACGTACCCCCATACCCCCATTTCTCAAATAGAGGTACGTATACCCCTAGGGTTACGCAATGACACTACAGGGGGGACTTGAGGGAGAGAGTGGAAAATTAACAAATAAAGTGTCAGTCTTTGTCCCCCCCAGGCATGAGATGACTGGAAATAATAAAAACTATAGAAATAAATCTATTCAGGAGCCACTAAATCTATTTTTCAACCTATGTGGGGTCGCCTGAAATTTCTGAAAAATGTAAATAGTTTTTTCTAAGTAGGGTTCTAAGGCCATAGGAACCTATTGTTCTTGCTTTTCTTGGGAATTTTTGGTTTTTCCCCTTAGAATGCCCAAAGTCTCACCAAAATGTGCACACACCTCAGGCCTGCTGAACAATTACATATTTTGGTGCAATGAACAAAATTGCTAAAAAAAAAATTGAGCACGGCGCGCACTTTAGACTCCATAAATACGATGGAACTGCACAACTGGCAGGTTTACCCAATTTGTACGAAATTCACTACGTGCATTCTTGACCCCTAGATGAACACAAAGTTACCAATGACCCACGTCTAAAACCAAACAGGAAGTCAGACATCTTGAGTCAAAGGTCTTAAAATGGCAAAACGCATTTGCGCAAACTAGTCTGAGGGGCTTCATCAGATTCACTTCAAACTCAACCAGAACACTTAGGACCCACTCAAGATTAAAAATCATTGAAATAATTTGCGTATCTCCAACGGTTTGGTCGTGGCGCCGCCGCAAAGTTGCAATGCTAATTTCTGAAGCACGCCACAATTTCTAAAAACTCATAACTCTGACACACAAAGTTCAATCAGCCTCAAATTTCACACAAATTACATTTGCCAAAGATTATTCATGAAACATTTCCCACCATGCCTTGCGTTTTTGACTGGCACCATTTACAGTCATGTTCATTGTTAGCAACTATGGCACGCCATAACAGAAAAATGCATATAACTAATATACAAAATTCAAAACTGCTTCATATTTGATACACATGTTGACTTTCTATCCCTAAACAAGACTCAATGTTGATATTACCCATCATGCCTTGCGTTCTCAGAAGCTACAGAATACACAAACCTTTACACAAATTATAAAGTACAACTGAATATGCCACAAAACTTAGAAATATACAAAACTTTACTAAATGAAAAATTTTTTGGTGTGAATGTGTAGCTACAAGTCCACAGCACTATGAACTACATGGCCAGTATAAAAACATTGGAATTGAAAAATAATGTAAAAACTGTTGATTTTAATTGGGGGTATAATATTTCAATTGTTAAAATTGTCAATGTGTTTTTAAGCAGCATGACTTGTATTTTAAAGTAAAATAAGGTTACTATACTGTAATATTTATTTAAATTGTGTTTACAATGGGATTTTTTTTTTTGGTGGGGGGACATGACCCCTGCATCCCCCACCATGATTTGCGCCCCTGTCCCCTTTGTCCAAATACAACATTTTGCTCAGAATACTGTGAAAAAACAACAATAGAACACAATGATGGAATAAAAGTAGAATTAAAATTCATGGAGCTAACAGAATTTGACACAAATTTGACATAAATTGTTCATTGAGAGATTATTAAAAAAGTGTGCAGTGCAATAACAATTCCCTTATGTCGGAATTCTGATGAAAAAAATCTGATTTTAAAGTCAGAAAAATGTCAGAATTTTTACGTTAAAGTCAAAATTCTCACTTTAAAGTTGGAATTCTGAAAACACAAAGTGCATTGAAGTTATTGATGAAAATCAGCTTCTTGGTTTTATTTATTATCCAAACATCTAACACACACACAGCTCTGTGTACATGTCTTTTGCGCGCTGGTTTAATTTTAATCCAATCAAGAGATAATATGCACTGACAGAGTTGTGGCACAAATATAACGCCATACGTGCCGTGCTTCAGATTGTTGTGTAGGGGTCCCACGGTACTACAGTGATGACGTGATAGAAACATAAAACACACGTACTGATCCATCAACTCTGATTTGAAAACTCTTCAGTGATCAGATTTATTAAATCCAGATGTTCTGAGTCAGTCCACGGACACGTTGGTCCGTTTCCAGACAAGCGTGCAGTGACCACGCTGTTGACGTCATCACAACATTGTTACAGCTTGTTTTACGTGTTCTTTTGTTGTAGTGAACTGCCGTGAAGTCTCTAAATGCATGTGCGCACTGTGTGTTGATGCACTGATGTATATTCTGCTTGCTTTTAAAATGTAATCTGATTACTCGTTTTTTAATATACTGTCACAGATTACAGTTACAATTTTTTTTGTATACTGATTATGTAACACTGATATTTGTAATCCGTTAGTCCCCGAGCCTGCTAATACATAGCGACTGCAAGCAGGAATCGTGTGAACAGGTATCGACTAGTCAGCCTGGACATTACTTTGACATTGCTTTTACCGACCACTTGTGTCATGAAGTAAAATCAATGTCAAAACAAAAAAAATGGAAAAGACAAAGACAAAACAGAAAAAGCTATGACAAAATGAAAAAAGAATATACTACATTTGTATATTTTTTGGATTTCCTTTTAATTTTGGCACTCCTGTGATTCCATAAAAATCAAGGGTGTCAAACTAGTTTTACCTTGAGGGGCCACACGCACACGTACACACACACACACGCACAGCAATTTGAATTTAAACCTGTAAAATGATGATCTATAAATAAAAGAAATCTAGATGTATTTGTTTTAAGTTGTAATAATATATTAAAGATGCTACCCGTAATCACTTTTTATTAGATAAAAACATAGTGTAGGCCTCATAGATCAATGCATCAAACATGATTAACTGCAAAAAAAGGTAAAAAGGTCAAAATTGCAGCTCAAAAGTTTGTTTTTATCTCCACTGTAAACACTGTTTATTGGCGTTGTCAGGGAATGTTGGTGCATTGCATTGTGGGATGTTCAGTCCTGTAGACGAATGCATAGAAAGTGTTTTTACTTCATTTTTATTGTGAACTCCAGATATTTAAAAAAGTCAAATATTATGCATCAAAGATAAATAATGGATTTATATGTAATAAAAACACATGTATGTTAGTGCAGTAAAATGTATCAATTGTAAAAAAATAAAACTGTGTTCGTCTATAGAAGAGGTTCTCAACCTTGGCATCAGAAAGGAGTCACCAGATGCCTTTAAGAAACTAACAATGTTTTCTGAACAATTTCAGCCCATTTTTGCAACTCGACCAAACTCGTCATATTTCAACCTATTTTTATCACTTTTTTTTGCCATTGTTGCTGATTTTAATACATTTTTGCTAAATTACTCCCATTTCTGACACTTCATCAAACTCCAATGTCTTTTCTACACATGTTTTTCACTTTCAAGACATGCTCACTACTTATAAACCCTTTCCACCACTTTTTTCACCTACTGTCACATATGTTGACCCATTATTGTCACTTTTAACCTCTTTTCACCATATTTTCACCATCACCCTTTCTTGCCATATTTTTGCTCTTTTAATGCATTTTTGTTACATTTCTGCCACTTTTCAACACTTCTAACCCATTTACACCACTTTTTCCACTTAACGTCACATATGTTGACCCATTATTGTCACTTTTAACCTCTTTTCACCATATTTCATGATTATTTTTGCCAATTTAACCACATTCATCATGTATCATGCTTATTATTTGCCAGTTTAAACTAATTGTTCCAATATTGACACTTTGATGCCTTTTTTGTCCACTCTAATTTGCAACTTTTAATCAATTTTTGTGGAATTTAAAATCTCATTTCACCACCTTTTCCCCCATTTTTGATCACTTTTAACACATTTTATTTCTGATTAAAACAAGGATTTACATCTTCTTGATGACATTATACTACAGTGGGGGTCCCTGATCTCTTTATTTTGGGGGTTGCGGACTGTAAAGCTTGATGACCACTGCTCTACGGTACCTTAACGGAGGTCTCAGGCAGGTAGTGGGGGTTGCGTAGCTTGGTGGTCATGTAGAAGCGAAAGTCTGGGGAATATTCAATGGTGGAGTCTCCCAAACGGATGCACAGGTTTCCTCCCTGTTTGAAGGTCTGTCTCAGCAGCAGAGGCTCCAGGATGGGGTCCAGTTCTTCACCCACGTTCTCCAGCAGCACTGAGAGCAAACGCTCACATTAGAGTATTCAAACTGAGAAAACACTTTTTATTTTTTATTGGTTTCAACAGATTTGAGTTGATGACCATGTGTTTTTCCTCAGGAACCAGAAACTGTTTTATAAATACTTGAAGTCCTGTCATTAGCATGTGTTTAACATCTTGTATATATGTTTATTTTATTCCTGTGGTCTAATTCCTTCTTCCTGAGATGATGGTGCAGACATTTCCAACCCATGCTGTTCCTCCTCTGTATGAATCTTTAACTCCGTCCTTGGTTCTGGACTGTGATACATCATCTTTCACATTTACACACAATCAGTGAAGTGCACAACAGCAGATCTAAAACGCCTCGCTCCCACGCCATCAATAATAATACCACTTCACATTAAGTATGATAATGCTCTTCTTATGTGGGGAACATTAGCTCATCTATTATTGACGTTTCGCCCGCAGCTGGAAACAAAAACTTTCACACAACTTCCAGGGAGAAAGTAGTTCCACGCCATGCAGGCCAACTTTCTTTTCCAAATCAGGTCAACACTTTCCCGACTGCTTTTAGGGCTCTATTTTCCCATCTGGACGCTTTTTTACGCGCCTGCAGTTACGCGCTTCTCTTCTACGTGTATTCTCCGGTCCAGGCTGCTGACACGCCCACCACGCATAAGGAGCCAAAACGCGTGTATGTGTGAATGAAGGCGGGCTGAAGAAAAGGAGGCGAATGACCGTAAAGCCAGACTTTAATTGGAAAACTCACATTTCAGGGCTGCTCCACCCACAAAAGTGGGATGAAGGCACTCAGCGACTGACTTAGGTACAGGAGGAGAATAGCACAGAAACAGCAGACTCTATTCTCCCATGCACTTATGTGCATGGGAGAATAGAGTCTTTAACGTTTAATTTGTTTGGAACAACAACTTCAGACTGCTTGGATTTTGATGATTAAACGGCACCATGTAAAGCTATTGTAGGTATGCAGGAAAAGATGAACATATTTTTTCTTCTATGTTTTACTGTCTTGGGGTTTTTCCTCATAAGATCTTACAAAGTTATGAGATTACAAGTCATTTTTTTTTTAATTATTATTATTTTGCAAAACTGAAGACTTGCTGGAGGGTCATTACATGTAATTTCACAATGACCCACGCACTTCGCAAGCACTGAAATTTTTACCAATTGTTCCTTAATTATTCAATAGTCACAATGTCATTTTTTTTGTTTGATTGGATAAATACTTTTTGAGATATGGACAATTTAGTGACGGGGGGTGTGTCCATATTTTTCTTACATTTTCAGCTTCCAATAGCTCAGGAACTACAGCACATAGGAAAGGTAAATGTGGTATAGTAATACAGCTCCACCTACTCTCTCAGAATATAGAATATATCCTATCTGGTGAACATGTCAGCCCACAAAAAATACACACCACCACCTCAAAATTACGATACATAAAACAACAGCAAAAATACACAAAATTACTGGACAAATACACAACACGACTTCAAAAATACACAAAATGACAGAAAAAATACACAAAATGCACAAAAACACTCAAAGTAGTGTACTGAGGGCTCAAACATGTTCCAGACCCAAACACACACTGACTTTGTGACTATTTAGAGGAGCTGACATGTCCACCAGATAGGATGTATAGCAGATCTTTTTCTATATTCTGAGAGAGTAGGTGGAGCTTATTACTATACCATATTTACCTTTCTATGTGATGGAGTTACAGATATATTGTAAAAATAAGGATGAGCGAAATTCAACACAACCCCCTCACTGAATTGTCCAATCAAACTAAAAATGTACAGTGTGACTACAGTGGTAAAAAACCTGAAAATGTGTTTAAATGACAGAATTGAAATCATATTGTAGAGTAGACTAAAGGTGAAGGTTTCTGTTTTACTTAAAGGAGAGGAAATACAAGTGTGACTTGCTTCACTACTGTAAAAATACAGTGACTATAACACGTTTATTCTCATGTTTTTCCTAAAAAATTCTGGAGTTTCACATGGAGATGATGTAACAATGTAATAATTCATACACTGCTCATTTAAAAGCTTCCACTTCTGAACAGAATGTGTTCTTTAGCAGCATCTGGTCCGTGTGGTAAAGGGCGACATCAGCAGGTAACCATAGGAACTGTTTCTGCTTTTTTGCTGTTGTTTCAGGGGTTTTGGTTTTTTTCCTGTCATTTTGAGAATTTTGAAGTCATTTTCTATATTTTTGTTGTCATTTTGTGTGTTTTTATTGTCGTTTTGTGAGTAATGAATCATATTATTTGTATTTTTTTGTTGTTTTGTGTGTTGTTGAATTCATTACCTCCACAAAGGAGCTCATATTTTCACCGGCGTTAATTTATTTTTTTGTTTGCCTTGTAGCAGGATTACGTTAAAAGTATTTTACAGATTTTAACAAAATTATAACCAAAGATAGACCTTACAAACATGGAAGATTCCATTACATTTTGGAAAGGATCCAAATCAATATACTGATTCTGGATCAATCTCAAACATTGGAAAAATATTTTTCGCTCATCATAGGCAAAATTTCAAAAATTCATATCTTGGGTCGTCATTGACCGACCTTTATGAAATTGTAATCAATCATGTCAGGTTGATTCTTCCATGTGTGTTTTTGTATATTTTACTGTTATTTTTGTGTATTTCTTTAGTTATCCTGCGTGTTTCTTGTCTAATTTTGTGAATTATTGTTGTCATTTTATGTATTTTTCAGTAAATTTACATTTACTTTAGGGGCCAGAGGGTCGCATTTGGTTCCTGGAGCCACCAGTTGCCCATGTTTGATTTAGTGCATTAGTCAAAGTAATAACCCATGTTTACCAGGTGTTCCAAACTGGATGCAGTTTTCCAGCGTGCGCACAAAGTCAGCATCACTCAGTTTAATAACGTGCAGACTGTTGTTTTTCTCCATGTTCTTCACCCACTTGTTGGCCTGGCCTTGAGGATCGATCATCAGAGGCCACCTTCTGGCATTGCTGTGAACACACACACACACACACACGCACAGGTGGGCATGTGCTGCCGTGTCAAGGTTAAAGGTCACATGTTGTCTCAGTGTGAGACATCCTGACAGCAGGGGGCGATGTGAAGAACAATAAAAGCAGTGACTGTGATCACGACTACACCCCTCAGCTCACGGAGCGCCAACGTACTTTGATTAAAACAACAGGAATTATACCTGAAAACATCCTGACTTTACTTTTTGATTTTCACTTCTGAAGTGCAAAGCACGAATGCAAAAAAGAGAACACAAAAATTAAACACAACAAACACAAAAGACCTGTCAGCACCCCCCTGACAGGTGTCTTCTGTGTCTTCTTTCTTGCATTTGTGTTTTTGTGTTATATTGCACACCTTACTTACGAGATCATAATAGCGTTGTCGGTGGAGAAGCTGTCTGATGGTAGACCAGCGATGGTCCAGGAACGAATCTTCACTGCATCACCCAGTGAGTTCATGAGGGACATGTTAGAGGAACATGGAATCCCACTGCTCTGACACATGTTCATCCACTCCGCGATCTGATCCTGTAAAAACACACAAACCACGTATTCACATTGTTCCAATGGAAAGAAAGAAAATATGCAAAACAAAAACAAAAAAGAAGAGAGAAAATGCATACAACACTAACAAAAATACACAAAATAAAAGAATATACTAAATGAAAACACATTACACACACAAAACAAAAATACAGAAGATAAATACGAAAAGACAGAAAAACAAGTAAAACAAAAGCACACAAACTGACAGAACAATATACCAAAAAACAGAAAAACACACAAAACACATAAGACAACAAATAAAACACACCAAACAAGAAAAAAAACACACAAAACAGTGAAATACCACAACAGAAAAATGCACACAATGACAACAAAAAACACAAAATAATAACAATATAACAAATGAAAATACATTATACACAAAACAACTACAAAAATACACAAGATGACTACGAAAATAACAGAAAAATATGCAAAACAAAAGTAAACAGAACAACAAAAACACACAAAACAACAAAACATGCTTTGAAACAACAAATAAAACACACAAATTAACAAAAAATTATACAAAAACTGAGACAGAAACACACAACATCACAACAAAAAAAATGCATAAAACACCAAACAGAGAAAAACATGCAAAACAATAAAACACAAAGATAGAAAAATACACATAATTATTTTTAAAAAACACACAAAACCAAAACAGAAACATTTTGTCTTTCTTGTATTAATGTAGTCAGTATTTTAAATGCCGACACGAATGTTGATCACATGACAAAATCAGATGTGATAAAAGTTGTCCATCTCTCATCTAAAAATCTTACAGTAGAACCATCAAGGTATAAATGTTAGCACCAGACCTTTTATGCTTAGGTTTAAAAAGGCCATAAAATAAAAAGGTTATTATACATCATGAGGTGGTATGAAGAACACTGGGCCCCGAGCAGAGTAGAGTTCATTTATTACTCAACCCTCATCAGATCAAAAGAATATTATTACATTCTGTCGTTATTCTCAGTGTGTGAGCATGGTAGTGGAATACTAAAGTGTAAAAGATCTCCCGTGTGTGTACCTGTCTGTAGCTGGAGGTGAAAGCTCCCAGATAAGCCACTATCCCAGCTGAGATGAGGATGTCTCCTGTCAGGTTATCGTAGAGCGTTCCCAGATTAATTGCCATTTCACTCCAACGTGTCTTCTCTCCGCCCAAACCTCCAATCAACTGCTCGGCTCGCTCCAGCCGTATGGTGCACAGATGTGCCTGAAGGAGACAGGTGAAATGTTTGCTGTTCACAGGTTGAGAAACGTGTCAGAATCATTGCCTTATCACATTAAATAAATGATATTTACTGACTGAGAACATCCCTGTGACCCTGAAAAACAGGAACAACCGAGTCTGAAAATGAATGGATGGATGGATGGACTGAGAACGTTTCATTCGGTCATATCGATGATGATGTCAGGATTACCCAAACCTCTTCTCCTCATTTATAGTATTATACAATATATGTAATATGATTCAGAACAAAATAACCTTTAGAATGAAATTAACTGTTGCCTTCACACAGAAAACAATAAATACTGAGCTACATGTAAACATATCTGCATACCTGTGGTAGCCACGTTTCTGCCTCTATAACATGAAATAAAAATCGCTACCGCAAGTCATAATTATGAGTTAGTAAAGTCAGAATTATAAGAAAGAAAGGCAAAATTATGAGATAGAAAGTCAGAATAATGATAGACAAAATTATGATAGAAAGTCACAAATATGAAAAATGAAGTCAGAAATATGAGTTAGTAAAGTCATAATTACAAGAAAGAAAGTCAGAATGATGAGTTAGTAAAGTCAGAGTTATGAAAAAGAAAGTCAGAATCATGAGAAAGAATGTCATAATTTTGAGTTAGTAAAGTAATAATTGTAAAACTATCTGACTTAACTAATTGTAAATTATTTATTTCTTTTATATTCCGTATCGTACCTGTTGCTCCAGGTCAGCTTTCTTTTTTTTATTAGCATCCAACGTCTCCTGAAGTTTTGCTAGTTTATCTTGAGCTTCTTTTAGCGCTGCCTGTTTCTTCTGTAAACTCTCCATGGCCACCTTTAGCTCCCCCTCAGCCTGCGCCAGCTTCTCCTTCTTCGGGGCCACCACTTTGGCCACTCTGTGGGAAGAACAACACATCTATGTATATAACTCACTATCGTCTATGAAACACATTGGTTTAGAAGAACTCTACGTACTTGTCGTACTTGTCCATCGCACAGACCCATTTGCACATACCCTCAGCTGCAGTGGACGCTGACTTGACCTTAACGGGGTCAAAATCGGGATTGGTGATGTATTTGTTGCGGATGACTGCAATGAGATTTGTCGGTATGTTGTCTTTGTCGTAGTCGTGGAGGCTCTGGAGGAACCTCAGATCACCGAGGAGTTTCTTAGCCGGGCCCCAATAGTCGTCTACTTTCTTCAGAGAGCCGGCGGGGTCTTGTACGCGATCGGGCTTGATGCCTTTGAGAATACAAATGGCCTCCATGACCAGCTTGACAGCATCAGGTGGGCTTTTCATAGACTTGACCACAGTGATGTCCTAGAGGTGGAACCAACATCTGCATCAGTATTTAAGACAAGTGGAACACCGGATCTCCACTGGATGCGTAACTACTCCATAATCAGCCTCATCTGGGATGCATAACTGTTGCGGTGAGGACTAGGGAGACGTCATTAATTCATGCGTAATCACGCGATATAGCGAGTTATAGAGAATACAAAGAGAAGCACAAAGCCATACAAACAGTTGATTGTGTCCTTGGAGCAGAAGGAAATCCACTTGGTCCTGACCTGTAGATCTTCAGCTTTTGTAAAGATTATTGTGATCGACGCTGGTTTACCAAAAAATACAATAAATCAACTGCAGCTCATTCAAAATTCTGCAGCAAGAGTTCTGACCAAGACAAGAAGGAGAGCACACATTACTCCCTATTTTAAAATCTTTGCACTAGTTGCCTGTTAGTTTTTGCATTGGTTTTAAAATAATTCTATTAGTTTATAAAGCACTACACAGCCCCGCCCCCAGACTACAGTACCTGTCAGAGATGGATTTAGTTTATGAGGAGTCGAGAGCAGCACGATTTTTAAATGCAAGATAAAAACCTATTTATTCAGTCTGTCTTTTATGTAGCACTTTATGATTTTTATAATGTTTTTATGCTAATTTTTAAAAATTGTTCCCTTCTCTGCTTTGTTTTTATCTCTGACTGTTTCTTATTTTATTATGTTTTTAATTATTTTATGCATTAGTCTCTAAACCTTTATCATTTTTAACTTTTGTCATTCACATTAGCACATTTCTGTGAATCAACAATTGAATTTGTAAGAAAGGTGCTATAGAAATTAAGTTTGATCGATTAATTAATTGATTGATTGATTGATTGATTGAACCATGGATAAGGTCAATATTGTATAAGAAAGCTGGAGATAGGCACCAGCAGACCCCCGATGGAAATACAATCCGAAACACAAAGTACTTTATTTTGAAAATAAGCAGGATGTTTTATTCTGTGTCTGTGCACTACTTCCTGTCTCACATGAGCTTATCTTTGCTGAGTTTATGCGGCACTGAAGTTCTGGTGGAGTATCTGGTGGAGAGTTCTAGACTGATGGGGTCGTTACGCAGCAGTTACACATCCAGTGGGAATTCGATGTAAGAAGTAATAAAGCCTCTGTCTTTACCTGATTAGTGAGTGTGTTCAGAGCAGCTAGAGCGGACTCAAGGATTGGCATGGCCTCTGCCAGGTCGGCGTCACACTCGTCTTTGATTGCCTTGGCAGCCATCGCTTGCTCATTAGCTACCGCCTCGTCCTCTTTAACAACCTTCTCTGTTTCAGTGGCTTCCACAGACTCACGTTCCATCACTACCATGGTTTCCTCCACCTCTTTACTGGCCACCAGTAGCTGTGGCTGCAGAGCCTCTAGCTCAGCTTGCATGGTGGTCACCTGGTCCGCGGCCGATTCCAGTTTATCAAGACCCACCTCGTAGCGACGCTTTAGCTTCATCACCTCACTAGAAAACAAAAAGAATTTAAGACACAGAAAATTCTGCTGTCAGTTTTACTCTCAAATTGTTAAAACAACTTTTTCCAAAAACCTGCAACTGTCCTCAAATTATTTCACAAAATTTACGAAATCAATCAAACTAAATCTAAAAAACAGGAAAATTTAAAGTGAATATCCTCTTCTCACATCTTGTCCAGACCGTTAGGCCGGATTTTATAAACTCATCAAAATGTCCTGGTTTCCCAGGGACCCTAAACGCATCCCAGTTAAACGTCAATTTAAATGACCATAACTAAGCTACTATTTGCTCTATCTGAGAAATTCCAGCAGTTTCTGAAAGCTAATGAGTTGCTCTTTACAAATCGTCACACAAGAGGATAAGAGAAGTTGAATAAAGTCCAAGACGGATCGAAAGAGACCAAATACTGGTGGATTGAATTGAAAATATCAGCAGGAAGATCCTCCTGGATGATAAAACCTCTATGGACGTTCAGAGAAGAGTTTGAAAATCAAGGAGCCACTGGGATAAACTTGAAATTTAGGAAGTTGAAGTAAGTTTTCCATTATCTGGTCTGGTCTCCGTGACAACACACAGAATAAAGCTGAGTCAACATGGGACCATGTCACTGCAAACTTGCACGGTTATTTATGGAGTGTATATTTAATGATTATTTTGCAGTTTGTTTTTTTTTTCATTTCTATGAGGAGATGTTTGTCGTTGTTTCAGTAATTGAGAGATTTTAAGAAGGTTTATACGGGATTAGATTTTTCAACAACAGCTTGTTATAATGCATAATAAAGGTGATTGACTTGAGTCATTTTTTTAAGTCCGTTATAAAGAGAGAAATTAATGTTTAAACCTTATGGACAATAACAACTTATTTATCTACTGTATTGTATTTTGTTGTTACAAAGTAGATTTAAGAAAAGGTCGAGTACTTTGAGTATGAAGAGGTCGAGCAAAGTGTCCTCGTTTTTGGAAATAAAAATATGGTCATCCTAGTTCCATACTTTATATATCACTTATAGATTGAAAGTAAGGCAAAGTCATTTTGAAGTGTATTTTCTTCCCACCTAAAATCTGTTGCTTAATTGAGAATAAACTGCTCTGTATGTTGCCCCTGAAATGAAAAGAGTTTGACAGCCATAATTTATAGAATTAGAGTTTTGCAATAGCAAAAGTTAGTGTAATTTGCATTTGCTTACATACTGTAGTTGCAAAAAACCTCTGAAAAAATCTGCAATCTTTGACTGGTCAGCTCTGCATGAATAACGAATTGATGAGAATACAACATCATCACTAGATAACTTACGCTCTTTTTTTCTCCAGCAATGTTTTGAAAGTAGAAATGAGTTCCAGGTATGACGTTGGGGTCACATAGTTGTGGCGCTGCAGCTCCTTCAAAAAGCGTGAGGACAACTCGATGGTTGAGGTGTGGAAACTCTTGCACATGTTGATGCAGCCTGATCGAGTCCTCTCCGTCATCTCAACGTCCTCTAGGAAGCGGCAGGCCACCGCCTGCAGGGCGTCATCTGGCCAGCTCTAGCAAAGAAGGACATTCATTCTTACCAATTAGCTGGAATAAAAGGCAACAGTTTCCTTTTCCCTGTTTGGTGATTTGCTTGTTATTGGCCAATTACTGAGGTGCGTGCTAAAACTGTCAGTGGAAAGGACAGAGAGTGTTGTAGGTCACAGTACCTGGAACCAGTTAATGGTGCAGCAGTTTATGAGAGCGGGAAATCGTCGCAAACGGTCCCTGAAGGCGTCTCCGATTGGACTCATGGCTAACACCACGTGCAGCTGTGTGCGACAGCGCTCCACAAACATGTTGAAGAGGGACAGGGGACTACCATCGCTCTGCTTGTCTCGCTCTCGTTGACGGTCGAGGACACGCATTCGCTCGCAGATCTCTTGCTTCTCGTCAACAGCAAACAGGTTCGGTACCTTAGAACCACCACCGACAATATCATAAACATGTTGTTCCTCTGGTGTTTTCATTCATATTCATTTAAAGCAGACATGGGCAACTAGCGGTTCTGGGGCCACATGCGGCCCTCAGTCTAATTTTATGCGATCCCCAAAAATTGTATTTCAAGAAGTTGGAAGGAATATAAAGCCCAACATAACACATAAAATAACTCCTAAAACACACACATCGAAAGCAAAATGCACTCAGTACCCAAAAACACACAAAAAACAAACACTCACAGACACAACTACTTAAACAAACAAAACGACTCCGAAAACACAAAATTACACAAAATGACAAAAAAAAAGAACAAAAATACAGAAAGTGACCCCAAAAATGCACAAATCAATGACATGAATGCAGAAAATGACAACAATTACAACAAAAACTGACAAATCAACAAAACCACCGACAAAGTAAAAAAAAGACAAAACCCCCTTTTCCCCCCATGCTAATGATGCGATAGGTCATTATTCTAAGCCTAGATGAACGTCGACCAAAACCTCAAGGTTTTGTCAGCTTCAACTTAGAAGGCAATCAAACAGTAACCCAGTGGTTCCAGAACTGTTGGGCTCGCCTCCTGGGGGGCGGGGTTTATTGAGCATGAAAAATGTTCAAAACATATTTTTATTTATTTTTTGACACTCAAAGAAATTTTTTTTATTACTGTTTTAAACCTATTGTGTTGATGTTCTGTTGCAATGAGGGGGTTCCTGAAAATCTTTAATTTTTAAAAAGGGGGGTGCAACAAAAACATTTAGGAAACCCCTGGACTAACTACACTATTTCTTTAGCTGCTTACCCAATGCTTTAAGGCAGAAACTGTCTTGCCAATACTCTAAAGGTGCATTCACACCGAACGCGACTTCAGCGACTAGATAACATTGAAAATCAATGCAAAGCAACTAGCGCAAATTTTTTACTTTTCAAGTGACGCTGTGTTGCAAAATCCAATCGGCAACAAGTTTCTCCCTACGTCACTTCCCTGGTCTTCACGTTACTGTGATTATTTTGTATCATATTCATTTTATTACTTTTTAAAAATGGGACTACGTTACAGTTTTAGTGCCTGTGTTCCTCCATCTTGAAATCACGTGATTGATGATGTCACACGACCCCACTATTGAAGGACTCCCACCCAAATAATCTTAATATATCTATGCATACACACATTACATACAGCTGTGTATCCATATTTTGTGCAATTTTAAATTCATGTTTTTTAATCACGTATATTCGTGCTAACCATGTGCAATGATGTTAGCACTTAACTAACAACTAATTAGGCCAAGGGTGGTGTGCAATAATTTTAGCACTAACCAACCAGGTGAAAAAGTGCGACTATCACGGTTGATTTAAGCAACTATAGTTGTTGAAGTTGCGTTCGGTGTAACGCACCTTAATACTACTTGCATTATTCTGAACCTACCTCACCAGTGTTGAGCAGGTTTCCGATGTCCTCTAAGAAGGATTCCATTTTGATCTGCGTGTCTGTGAAGAGGAAAACGCCGTGTGCTTCACTTTGCGTGGACTTCTTTAAGATCAGTTTCAAATCCTCACGCCATTCAGCCATCCCATAGGTTTTGGAAATCTCCACCTGGAAGAGTTCTGCCTGAGCCATGTAGGCAGCTAGACGAGTGAGTGACTGACGCCCACTCCCGCCAACGCCCACCAGCAGCGCGTGGCCTCTTGGCTGTTTGAGGATACGCGAAATGCGGCAAACGTGCTCGATGGCAAAACGAAACAGGACCAGGTTCATTGTGGCTTTGCTGATGTTGTTGAACTCGTCGAGGTGGGACTCCACCACCCGTCGCAGCTGGTCCAGGTTGTGGACTTCGCGATAGTTGCGGTCGTCGCCCTTGGGGTCGTGGAAGTCACAAAACATGAGGCTACGCAGGTCATCTTCAGTCACCTCTCCATCCTGGTCCTGGTCCAGATGATGGAAGACCTGATGGAAACTTTCCTTCATGTGATTTTCAAACACTTCCTGTAAATGTCTCACAAGCCATGATCGATCTGTGTCTTGAACCAATCGATCATAGTATACCCTCAGGACCTGAGAATTAGCAAAGCAATGGAAAGAAGAGAAAGACACAAATGATAAATCTAACTTATACTCTAATCCAGTGTTTCTTAAATGAATACCCCTAGGGGTATGCAATGGCACTACAGGCGGTACTAAAGATAGAGAGAGAGATAGAGAGATAGAGAAATTAACAAACGAAAGCATAAAAAAAGAGGTTTTATAATATTTATTTTTAGTTAAAAAGGATAATCATACAGAATATTACCAGCAACTCACAAAACGACAACAAAAAAATATACTGAATAATAAAAAGAACAGACAAACAACAACAAAATGACACCAAAAACACATAAAATGATGATAGAAATTATCTTGTTTAGAACATGAACTGAAAATACAAAGGCAATAACTCTATTCATTAAGCACTAAATGCTGTTTCGTTCCACTTATTTACAAAATGAGATTCTTTAAAATGAGAACCACAGCTCTATAATCAAATATAAAACCTCTACTTTGTTGTCAAACAGTTTTTAACATGAACATTAAACAATACCTCATGGAGCCACAGACGTTTGATGACAGACGCTTCATCTGCAGTCTCTGGCCGTGACAGGCAGACGCCCTGAATGACCCGCGACACGTCTCGCAGATTGAACAAGTAATGAGACTTTGTGGGGGTCGGTAATAAGTTCTTGGTAGCCTCTTGGTAGACTGACAACGTGCTGTTGACAATCTGACAGGTCAGAGCAGCAAATGGCTTGGGGAAGGAAAACCTGTAGATGAATCACAGACAGTGGATGTACTGAATCATCTGAATTTATCTTTATAATGCAATTTGCATCTGGAGAACCTTCACAAAGAAAGACACCTGGTAATATTTTGTGATTTACAAAGTCATCCTTAAAGGGATCCTCCACTGTTTTACAAATCTTTGAAATGTACTTAGAAGATCCAAATACAGAGCAGTTTATCTTAGTGGGATGCAGATTTTAGGCAGGAAAATTAATTATTTACTCATTGTGCCATAGTGTGCACTTCTATGTATAAATAAATTATAAAATATGTTAAATATTAAAGCAATAGGTGACAGATATCTTCACTTCCGATTTATTTGATTTTGTGATCAATTTTTATGTATTTTGTGGAATAATTTGAAGAAAATTGTTCTTTTAACAATTTCAGATTAAAAATGACCGCCATCGTGTGATAATAGCATGGGGAGTTTAATTTAATTTGTGTATTAATTTGGAGATATCTAGCTGAGATATCTAAAACAGAATTAGTTTGTAATTTATACAATAATTCATGTTTTTTTTACTTATTTGCTTTCTGTTGCAGGCCGAATTGGATGCTCTAAAGGGCCAGATTTGGCCCCCGGGCCTTGAGTTTTACACCTGTGTGCTAAATGATCTAAAAATCAGGGTGAATGTTTCACTCCAATGGAAACAATGGGATGTTTACAGGCAGTGGGGCCGTGTGACATCATCAATCATGTGATTTCAAGATGGAGGAAACTGTAAAGTAGTCCCATTTTTAAAAGAAAATTAAATTAATATGGTGCATAATAATGTGTTTTGTTAGACATATATTTAATAATACGTACATTTAAAAGATTTTAGGCCAAACTTGTAAAAACAGTGGAGGATCCTTTTAACAATAAACTACAAAAATGTTTTATTTATTACAAAAAAAACAAACAAAAGTACAACCATGTACTTATACAGATTTAGTGATGAGTATTTTTATTACACTGTATAATAAACGTACCGTATGTTGAAGTGCCAATCTACGATCCGGGAGAAAATGGTATACATGGTCTTCTCATCAAAATCGTTAATGGTAATAATGTTAAAGTGGCGCAGGAATCGGGGTGTAACAGGGTTCCGACCCCCACCTAAGAAACAAAACAAACAAATGTAAACTGCAAAAAAGGAAAAGACATTTCAGCATTTTTGCCTGCGGGGTAATTTGTGTGCAACAGTGAACTGTAAAATAAATACATCCAAGAACTGCTCAAATGTGTTCAGTTTTGTGTGTTAAAGCGGTAAAATGCTTTGATAGCTAGCATGTGACAGCAAATATAGCTCCTGAGAGTCACACTCTATTCTGCAACTGTCTAAGTAGACAGCTTCTGCATTTACACCCATTGTTGTAGTGGAAGAGATAAACACTGTTGTAAAAACAGAACCTTAAGGCAGTGGAAAGCTGCTCCTAACAGCAGGGAGCGCTTTGTTAGACTGACTCAACAGCACATGAGTGGGAGGGAACAACA
This sequence comes from Gouania willdenowi, assembly GCF_900634775.1. Lineage (NCBI taxonomy): Eukaryota > Metazoa > Chordata > Actinopteri > Blenniiformes > Gobiesocidae > Gouania > Gouania willdenowi. Next base: position 2,742,259 of record NC_041064.1, read on the forward strand.
AAGTAGAACCTCTACACACACTACAAACACAAAAACTCAACATTTAGTACACAGAGCAACACACGCACGGCTCTTCCTCAGGGCGCTGCCATTGGTGGCAGAGCCTGCTTTTCTATTCGTCTCCAATATTCACAGTTAAAGCCTCAGATTTTCCTTCATCTCGAAAAACAAGCAGAAAAAAACAAAAATCACTTTCCCAATTTTTAAGTTTTCTCTATCTATACTATAATGCAAGAAAGGTCTGTGTGTGTGTGTGTGTGTGTGTGTGTGTGTGGAGCGCATATCTCCCTGAAGCAGTGTCTGTTCGATCTGAAACTTTTGTTAACAGCTTGCACATAGCCAGAGTGTGTGCATCCATTATTTTGGACCTATTTGGTGATTACGTTGCAAAACGTTTATTTTAATTTTATGTTGAACGCGGGTTAGACTGGACATGAGAGGGGGAGGGGCATCTGGATATTCTCTGGCTCTGTACTGTGAACACATGCTCACAAAGTCTGTGTAAACATGCACACTTCTCTGCGAACACGGCATTATAAATGCTGATATTTTCACCACGTGTTTATAACCTAATGTGTACCTTGGATGTATATGCCGCAAGCACACAGAGCCGTTTAGAGAGAAAGTTGTGACAATGGAAGTATGGAATAGATTCAAATAGTTGCTGGAAGTTATTGGTAGCCAATGGCAGTGGCTGTGCTCAAAGCGAACAGCGAAACATGCACATTTCTTCGCAAACATGTAAACTGTGTAACATGTTTGTGGGTAATTCATTTTTCCACTGGTTTTTTTTTTGTTTTTTCTTGCCGAAGGAGGGTCTAAGTCCAGCAAACATTGGTGCAAACTTGTGTTCATGTCATATAGAATTAAACCAGGGAAATCATACACACTATTTTACTTTGCACCCGCAAATAAACCCCTTTATAACACTACAGAATACAGAGTATGTAAGGCAAGGCAAGGCAAGGCAAATTTATTTATATAGCGCATTTCATACTCAAGGCAACTCAATGTGCTTTACATGATAAAACATTCAATTGTTTAAAATCAATAAGAACATTTAAAATCATCAGTAAAATCAATAAGAACATTTAAAATCATCAGTAAAATCAATTAAAATCATCAGTAAAATCATCATGACATCAACAACATGACAAAAAGTCTCTCTCTCAATCATATGCAGTAGAGAAAAAAAGTGCCTTTAACTTTGATTTAAAAATGTTCACATTGGATGCTGACTTCAGCTCCGCTGGCAGTTTGTTCCACTTCTTTGCAGCATAACAACTAAAAGCAGCATCACCATGTTTACTGTGAACTCTGGGCTCCACTATCTGATCTGTGTCCATGGATCTGAGAGACCTGCTGGGTTCATACCTGACTAACATGTCACTGATGTATTCTGGACCAAACCCATTCACAGATTTATACACCAGCAGCAGAGCTTTAAAGTCTCTATGTACATCCAACCTTCAAACACATACTCATTTGGCCATAATTGACAACTCTATTTAGGCTCCTCCCACTATATGAATACATACTTCAGACGGGCACTGTACAAGTTTATTTAAAGTCAGGAACACAGAAATGTCTCACATGCATGTTTTAGGACAATATCACACATTTACTAGCTACACTGAGAGGGGGTCGCTAGATGCCTTCAAGAAACTAAGAATATTTTTTTAACAATTTGATCCTATTTTTGCTTATTTTTACAATTTTTCTGCAACTACAACAAACTTATTGCCATATTTTAACCTATTTTCATCTCTTTTTCTTGCCATATTTTTGCTCCTTTTAATGTATTTTTGCTACATTACAGGAAAGAGAGAGCAGTGAAAATGCGACCACCCTCGTCGAGAAGCACAGTAAGACTGAGCATGAAAGAAAGGTGATCACGCACTCAGACCATCTTCTGGTTGTAACAGGTGAACTCACCAGGTGGTCCCATAGCACACATAATCTGGATATCCATCAGGTGGATCGATGAGCGGTCCTTCATGTCGTACCAGTTCCAGTGGTCGAGCCACTGACGCAGCAGCTCCACTGGAGGCTGTGCACCGTAAACCTCTCTAGATGGCATGTTCACATCATCCACAAACACCACCTGAGAAAATGTTAAAGTGTAAGTCCACCCCCAGGTTTTTGCTGACCTGCCACTAGGGGGAAATGAAAAAAAAACCGTCTCGATTATGGGCGTAGTTTCCAGAGTAGTTAGGACACGCCCAGTTACAGCAGCCCCGCCCCCACAGCGCTGCACAATTCCACATGGAGCTGGGAACAGTTACAAGTTGTTATTTTGTGAGTATTCATATTTTTCTGGCATTTTGAGTGTGTTTGTGTCATTTTGTGTATTATTTTTTTGTCATTTTGCATGTTTTTTGGGTCCTTTTGTGTGTTTTGTTATTATTTTCTTTTCATCATTAGTGCTTCTGGAGTTATATTGTCACTTGTCATGGGTATTTTGTGTATTTTTCTGTCATTTTGAGTGTTTTTGGAGTCATTTTCTGTACCATACTTATTTACCCACACTAATAGTAACCCTGAACAATGTCATTGTTTGTGTTGCACACATCCATGTTTCATGTAATTGCTGTTAATCAATGTTCACAGAGGGCTGTGATTTGAGAAAACCAAGTCCCTATTTCCATGTTTTATGGAAGGGGCGGGGCCAAAAGTGACAATTAGTGACGTCACTGATCTAATCTCAGCCGATAACAAAAACAAATTGTAATAGCAGCGTTCAACCCATAGAGGGCAGTCACTCTGACATTTTACAACTAAAAACATTAAATTTAAATACTTTGACTAAAATGTGAAGAGTGGAACTAGGATCAATAAACTACAATACTTCATACCTAATCATCTATAGATTCAGCAGAAAAATGTTATTTTACGGTGGACTTGCACTTTAAAAGCAACGTACTGAATAGTGGGTAGCAAGTCAAACAACAAAGTTTTAAAAGTTTAAAAGAAACTTTAAAAAACCACCATTTTCTTCCCAACAGGAGGACCAAACACTCCTTTCCGCCGCTTGTCTAGTTTGGACATGATGATATTCTGAGTCTGAGCAGCGGTGGTCTGGGCTGAAAAGTTGATAAATAATGGAATGTAGACGTCCTTCTTCAACCGATTCAAAAGGAAGTCCTGAAATAAAAGAATAAAAATCAAAAAGAGGCAGTTAATGAATAAATGTAATGGAGAAACTCAGAGGCTAATTTCAGTGCTCGTTTTTTTTTTTGATTGATTTCCACTCTCTGATCTTAATCAGCATGCAACGAGGAATCTTGAAAATCATCTCCAGTTTGATCCTGACAAACGATTGCACCAAGACCTGTAACCTAATTAAATGTGGCATTTACTGTGTATTTCATTTGCTAAAAATTCAATCTTAATTAATCCCTGGAAATTCCTTTCAAATGAAGTGGCAAATTATCTTCCCTCTGAGAATATGATCCACAGTGCTCACACGCAGAGCGCGAACATTTTCTATTGTACTTAATATAAGGACAGGACGATTCACAGGAGAGTAAAAGACTCTTAACGGAGGTCAAAGAGTCAACATCTGAGATTATGAACGACGATGGGATTCTGAGTGTGTGCCGTGCACGAGCTGCTGTCCATGAGGCCATTTAACAGATGAGTTTAATGGTAAAGGAGAAATGGTAATGATGCTAATACTTCAAGGAGGCTATCGGAGCGCATCAGCCTTTTTAAAGAGTGCTGTGCTCCACAGTGTGTGTGTGTGTAATACACTCCAATCAGAGATCATGCAGCCTCAGCTGATTGTAGTGCAGGTAGAAACTAGAAGTTAGAAGTTAGACGCTTCTTCACATTTGTTCAGTTGACTCAGCTTGTGATGTGCTTCAACGGAGTGTCAAAGTTCCTGTGACTGTGGAAATTTGGTTTGTTTTAACCTTTAAAAACTCAAAGTTTCACTGCATGGTATACCATAGAGAAAAACGGGGAATTTGAGGGAATTTGGACAAATGTGAATTCTTCAAATACCTACAAGTAAGACATTATTACAGGAAGGAAATCAAAAGAGACTCAATCAAGGAAGTGAAGGGTGTGATCCCTCTAATAATACGATTACATGAAGAAATTAAGATTAAAATCATATCTACATTATATAAAACACTGGTTTTAAACAAGCATTCAACTCAGTTAATAAAGGAAAAATGGGAATAATTTATTATAACAATCTCATCACATATTTTGTAGAAATGTTAAAAAATAGTTTTTTTCTAGAAAACTGTGCACTGTAGTGTGCAAAATAATTGTAGGATATGATATTCCAGTGAGCTTCATGACACTTGATCTGGATACTTTTAATAATCCTCATGGACAAATCAAAATAACGGACAGGTATTTGGTAAAAAATAATTTGATAGTTGCAAGAAAATTTCCCACGAGGAAGTGGTGGGGCCTCCTACCAAGACCTTTTTCTAATGTTTGTATTAGGGCTGGGACTTTAACGCGTTAATGGTGATTAATTAATTACAGAAAAATAACACAAAAAAAATTAAATAACGCAGTTAATCTTTTTTCTTTATTGTTGTTTCTTTTGCACTCCAAACAGCGTGGAACTTTTCTCATTGCACAAGTTCCCAGTAAACCTATACTGACGCACAGACCACGACACAAGAAACAGGAGAACAGGAGGAGAAGTCGTTCATTTGCAAGAAAGAGTTCGTTATTCAACGGAGCTCTGCTAGCCTCAGCTAGCACTTCAATGCTAACCATGTAGCAGCTTGCACCTCAATGCTAACCATGCAGCAGCAAGCACCTCAATGCTAACCATGTAGCAGCTTGCACCTCAATGCTAAACATGCAGCAGCTAGCACCTCAATGCTAACCATGCAGCAGCTAGCACCTCAATGCTAACATGTAGCAGCTAGCACTTCAATGCTAACATGTAGCAGCTAACACCTCAATGCTAATCATGTAACAGCTAACACCTCAATGCTAACATGTAGCAGCTAGCAGGGACAATGGTTCTAGTGGAGCAGACAGTGTCTCCAATCCACATTGACACTCAGACAGGATTCAGAACCAAAATGAATAAATCCATGAGTGACAAATGAACAAAGTCAGTGATAAATGATTGTAGTGACAGTCGACCACCCTGTGGTAGAGGATGTGGGCGGGGCTAGAAGCACTGCTACAGATAGCATCGTCATATACCAAAATCCATTTACATTGGAAAAACATTGCTTCTTGTTTCAATTATTGCTGTGCGATTAATTTAGATTATTAATTATTATTAACAAATACTCATATTTAGTAAGATCAAAATCAGATTTTTACTTGAAACAGGATAAAACGATAAAAAAATAAAATGTTTTAAAAAAAGTACGTAATGAAACACACTTAATGTTTTTCGTGAAAAAAAAAAAGATTCATCATTAGCTCACACTATGGGGTGACTCACTGTAATGTAGACGCTCTTCCCAGTTCCAGTGGGGCCAATGAAAATGGTTGGTTTCTGGTGTGTCACCAGCAGCTCCATCAGCGCCGTGTAGCGTACTGTGTTCTCGGTCGGTACGATGATCTCATTAAACTGCATTTGTTTACAGATGGGAGGCGCCGTCAGTAGCTGGTCCGACCAAAGCTCCCATCGGCCTGGGCCCTGGTCCAAACAAAACAAAAACAAACCATGGAGTTTACATTGTTTTTATAGAGATGGGCGATATTATCGGCCAATATTTGCCATATAATGTAAATCGGTTATCATCGGTTTTGGTTTTTCATTATTGGAGCTTATCTTGTCTTGAGCAAAATAATATTGTTCGGGTTTCCTGCCCTGACCTTTCAATACAAATCATTTCCTGTCAAAACAGGAAGTCCCGGGCGGCATCCCTCTCGATGTCGTCGGAGCTACTAAACATGGCTTTTTCATCCACTATTCTATCTGTTTATTTTACGCAATAATATTGTGTTCCCTGCTTCGTACATACTTAACTAGATCACGGCCCGAGCTAAGCGCTAAGCTAATTCTAACTACACAATTCCATAATGCCACATACAACCAATAAACAAAGCATTTAATAAGTCCAAAAATAAGTAGGGTGATATGTATTGTTATTGGTTAATATCAGAAATTTAAGTGATTAGACAATATCAACATATCGAATATCGGGAAAATGATAACATCAAACTTCTCAAATGTTTTACATAGGTGACATAAATAATATTACATTGGATATTTATGTCTGCCTCTGTACAGTGGCCAATGGTCTATTTAAGTGCAATTAAAGCTTAAAGCTCACCTCTTTAATAAATCGATACTGATAGATGGTTCCCTCTGACGGTAAGGGAACCGTGAGCTGTGTGGGCGGAGCCTCCACAGAGGCCAGAAGGCCGTAGCGAGACTTCATCTCCTCACTTAAGGGCCCATTCAGCAACTCTCGAACCATCTCATCAAACTTGGCCCGGCCTGAATCATCGCAGCTGGCCCCCACCGACCACAGCAGGCAGAACACAAAGATGCCCTTTGAAAAAGACAAGCACCCGTTACTTCTCCTCACTAATGCATTATCAATCTGCTTATCAATATTATATATTAGCAACACATTCAGGTAGTGATATGTAATTACAGAAAAATGTATAAATACAACTCTAAAAACACATAAAGAAACAACAAAACCCAACAAAATAACAGAAAGATAAACAAAAAGACAACGAACAAAAATGACTGAAAAAAAAAACAAAAAACAGAAGACAATCCAAAAAATGCACAAAAAGACTTTAAACACACAAAATTATAGAAAAAACACATAAATTGACAACAAAAACCAACAAACCGACAGAATAATAAACAAAACGAAAACAAAAATACATAAAAATGACAAAACAATGCAAATGACAAAATATATAAAAGGACAACAAAACAAAAATGACTCACAAAACACAGAAATTGGTGCAAATTAAAATGCACAAAATGACTCCAAATAGACAAAATGATAGTAAAATACACAAACGCACAAAGAAGGCTCCTAGAACACAGAAAATGACAACAAAACAACAGACAAATAAACAAAAGGACAACAAAAATATACAAAAATGACTCAAAAAACCGAGATGATAAAAAAAATGCACAAAATGACTCCAAACTGACAAAATGACAGAAAAATAAACAAAAGAACAACAAAAATTATCCTAAAATCACAAAAAATTACTACAAAAAAAGCACACAATGACTCCAAAAAGATACAAAACTTCAGAGAAAACTTGTTTCTCTAATATTTCTTCTCTGCATGATGCAGGTCTTTTTAAACTTAGTTTAGTGATGATAGATCATCCAAAGTCATCATATAATGAAATGTCCTTTGATTCATTTTGAATCCTACTCACGGCAGTAGCTTTTTATCTGTGGAAGGAGTGTTTACAGCACTGGCAATTACACGCAGCGTAAAAGCCCACAACATACTTTTCCAGACCATAAAAACAACTTTACCGAGGCTGAAATGAGTGAGAATTTATTGGTGCCACTTTCCTACAAAGGTCATCTAAATAAAAAGAACTTTGTCCACTAATAGGATTGACTTTCCCATGGTGGTTGCGGAATGACAACTGCAAATATTAAACTTACAGCGAATGGATAAATGACTGAAGCAATGCACAGATTATTGTAAGACACACACAGATTCCACAGAGATGTCTGTGTTAGAAAAGAAGAAAAAGAAAGCAGCAGGGAGACTGTTGGAATTGGAAATGAGGCTTAGCAGCCTCATGATAGCTCACGCTGTTATAAAGCTGATTAATTCCATGCTTTGATAATGACTGGCTGGGAAACATGGGAAAGAGGGTTGAAAGGCATTCATCAGTGCACTGTGTCATTGGGGGATAATAGCTATGCTTTTAAAAGACTTGATTCACAGGGACGGAATCAATGGGTGGCTAAAAGACAGAGTTCATCTGCTCAAACTCTTCCCTTCTTTGTTCTTCTTTGTGGCCAACAGACCTGATTAGTACAGTAGGAAAAGCTTTGTTCTTTTGTTTAGAATGTAGCTGTATTTTTAGCCAAGGTTTTGGCGTTGGGGTTAAAAATAAAAACAAGTTTAACTCAGTTTAAAAGGAAATGTATGGTGTCATTGTGTTAAAAATAAACTCTTGATTTCTATTCTATTGCCTCCATTTTCTATGATTGGTCCTCCAGAATATTATTATGATTATTATTGGTGTGAACTGAGCCTCCTGCTGCTCTTTAGAGAACTCTTTATTTATGATTATCAGTTACAGGCATGAACTAAAGTGGTCAATTTGCATTGTCAATATAGACCCACATCTGATCACAACAGAAACTGTTTCTGAAAAATGTAAAATTTAAATTATTCAGGGACAGATCTACTGGGCTGTCATAGGTGGCATCTAAAACAAAGCCTTGCCACCCCTGCTGCCACCCTAATTTGTACACACGGGCACGGAACTATGCGGCTGCAGTCCTGCGACCGGTAATGCCCCACTGCCGCTTCCTGACTGCGGAGCCAATATTCTAAAACACAAAGAAGACATGGAAGTATCGCAAGAGCAGCACAAAAGTGCGTTGTTTGCATTGGCGCACGAGAGGAAAGAGGTAAAAACATAGCTACCGACCCTTATGTATTTGCCGTGAGCGCACATTTGTGTCACTCCAAAAAAAAAAAAAGTCATTTCAAAACAAAGTAACGACCCTGGACTCTCTCTCCCCACCCTCCCTCCCTCCCTCCCTCCGTGACTGACGTTCCACTGCCTTCAGACATCGCTGAGTGTTTGTGCACAGGTTTGGCTTGTTTGAGTGTGTTTTGTGCACTGCAGCTTGTTGTGTTCAGGTGATGTTCTCCCCATTGCACAGCCTGATCTAATCTACTCATCAATTCCATGATACATCTGTACGACAGACAGTGTGACTGCACACTAAGTGTTAAGGTGCATTCAGAAAGAACGCAACTAGATTACATTCAAAATCAATGTAAATGACGCAACGTCAAGCGACGCGACTCAATCGCGCAATCTGAGTCGCTGGAAGTTGCTCAAAGTTCAAAATTTTCTCATACAGTAGGTACTGTATGAGAAAAACTGACCCATTTATTATTATTAACCAATGATTTACATAGACTTAACTTACCTATCTTCTCTAGTGGGGCATAGGGCCTCCACAACAGCTCACCATCTACAGTATTTCTGTCTTGTGCTGCATGTTTAGCCTAAGCCTAGGACATCCGGATGGATCTCAACTCTGTAGCTGGGTTTCTATTGCAGATTTTCACAAAATAAAAGCGATATTTCTACTTTGAACGTGTTTCTATTGAAAGTTGTTTTGGACAGGAGCCTCTCAACTCCCGTAAGATCTCATCCCACGAGACTTTGCTGCAGGAAGATGGACGCTCCAAACGTTACTGGTCACTGATTACTATTAGTGATATTAAGTGTAGCAACGTGAAGTGGACTACAACCTCTAGCCAGGAGCAAACGTCACTTTCGTTCATCTTCTTCATCTTTTCTTCATCGTGAAACTCGTTCATCATGCAGTCCATCAGATTCATCAGAGAACTCACAAGGTTAGCATCAGAGGTTGGAGACAATTCCTAAAAAAAAAGGTCCATAAACTGACAATTTCTTTAAAAATCAAAATGTTGTCAGTCACTGAAGTCACATTAAATAATTAAAAATAAAGGGTGTAAAGATGTCAAATTTAAAAAATGTTCCAGGGGCAGAAGATTTTGATTCCCTCCTGGTTGGGTACCTTAGTTGCCTTTCGAACAAGCTGCAGACAGGGCGGTAGAACGCGATGGAAAAGGCCAGTGATGAGGTCTTTGTGCTTCACACTGACTGTGTGAGGCAACGTGTTGAGCCAGGACATCATGAGAGGCCTCCAGCCGAGCATATGTGGCTCCATGTAGATCATACCACAGCGCGACACCTGCACATTAACACGGGAAATGAAAACAAAGTGTTGACAATATTCAGCTGTAACGTTATCAGCTGCCAGTGAATTTTAGATGATTTTAGACAAAACAGGACAGCAACTATTAGCGTTTAATGGCTGTCAAAAATGTATGTATTAATATTAATATTATTTATTTATTTATTATTATTAATCTTTCTTATTATTTATATTATATTAGGAAAACATCTGAAAATACTGTACACATATTGCACAGAGACAGCATGAATATTTAAACAATGAATTACTGTTCGCATGAGAGCAAAATTCAAATTCCTGCAAAAAATCCTATTTTGTGGTAAATTTCTGCAATTTTCCAAACATCATCTAACAGGCCACTAAAATCTTGTATTTTTGTTTTGTTTTTTAATGCACAATAAATGTATTTCACAACAAGAAGAAGAAGAAGAAGAAGAAGAAGAAGAAGAAGAAGAAGAAGAAGAAGAAGAAGAAGAAGAAGAAGAAGAAGAAGAAGAAGAAGAAGAAGAAGAAGAAGAAGAAGAAGAAGAAGAAGAAGAAGAAGAAGAAGAAGAAGAACCACCACCACCACCACCACCAACCGTAGCGGGTGAGGCCACCTCCAGGTCCATGGGCTCAAACACGAGGCTCATTTGTGGAGACATCTGAATGATTTCACCGCTCATCAGACACAGTTTCTTGTTGTCATCGAGCACCGTGTTCATGTTTTCTATCCACACGGCGTCCACGGGGCCATCAAAGATCAGCCACTTCCTGTCTGGGCTCTGACCAACACATGGAACAATGTAGAAATATAAATTACATCTCGTGTGTCATAAATAATGGAAATTAATGGCGGACTAGAATTCTCCTGCTGAACAGAAGAAGGCTTTAAATTGATTTGTTGAAAGAAAAACAAATGGAGAAGCCATCTGGTGCGTGACAGAAGTGACTGTGCTGTTGTTTTCTAATGATGTGAATGTAGAAAATAACGTATTAGCTCCCAGACTCAGCCTGGTGAAATGTGTTGATGCATAAACAGCATAAATTAGATTTACTTTCTGGTCAAAACCAACGGCAAAATCATTTCTCAAATATTATTTTAAGACAAGAATGAACATGGATTCTATTTACACTGCATCCATATTTAATGCGACACGTCGTTCTTCTCATTTCTTCACCAAAAAAACAATTTCTACAATGACAACGCTGTAAATAAAGACATGTTTCAAAAATGACAGTTTCATCTGGAAACAATCTGAGAATAAAACAATTATATAACATCAGGGCATGTCTCTGTTAGTTTATTGAGATAAATAAATGTGAATTTACAGTACAGTTAATTTTATATTAATTATGACATCCTATGGAATGACATTTGATTATGTTTTGATATGTTGCCCTTGGTCTAATTTTGTGCAACTACAACAAAAAAAACATAAAAAGACTCAAAAAATACACAAAAAGATAGAAATACATAAAAATGTCTTCAAAAAACAATATTAAATGATAACAAAAACAAACAAAAAATTTACAAAATTATAGGAAAATACAAAAAAACTGCAAAAAAGCACAAAAATGTGTCACGGTTTGTGGATGGTGTGGACCCAAATGCAAGGACAGAAGGAGGCAGAATGCGAGCATAGCGTTCTCAGAAACCAATCCAAGTTTATTTCTCCAACTTAATCCAAAACCCAAAAAGGCAGAACAAAGAAATCAGGGAACAAAACGCAGCAGAACACGAGGAGGGAGGACAATGACATTAACAAGGAACCAGCAAACACACTGTGCCCAAGCACTCAGCTAAATAGTGGAAGAGGCCTGATTGGGAATGGGCCACACCTAGGTGGAAACATGAGGGAGCTAATCAGTCACCAACCAAGCACACAGACATCACTGGGGGGTGGAGCCACAAGCAGGAATACCTGAAACACAGACAAGAGTTAAACACAGGAGGCCAGAGTCAAACCAAATAAACAAAGACACAGAATAACTTAAAGATGACCCCAAGGGCCAAATAACAAAATCAACAGAACCTGACAAAATGACTCCAAATATACAGAAAATGACAGAAAAACAAACAAAAAGATGACAAAAATACATAAAAATTACACAAATTGACAGAAAAATACACAAATATGTTTCCTAAAACACATAAAATGACAACAAAAACCTACGAAACAACAGAAAAATACAGAAAAGAACAACAAAAAACACTCAAAAACATCAGAAAATGACAACAAAAAATACCCAAAATGAAAGAAAAATGCACCAAAATGTCTCCAAAAATACAGAAATATAAACAAAAGGACAACTTTAACACACAAAAAGGACTTAAAAACCCCAGAAAAAGACAACAAAAAATTACTCCAACAACACATAAAATGATACAAGAAATGCACAAAATTACTTGAAACAGACAAAAAAAATGAAGAAAAAAATACACAAAATTCCCTGTGTTAATGCTCAGATTAATGTTGATCATGTGACCCTCGGATCAGACACAATCACATTTTTGTAGCTGCCTCTCTTTGTTGTAGAATGTATAAAACCATGATTTGTAATGTAAAAATCCTACTCAGAGAATATCATGGATATGTTTATCTAATCCGTAGCTCGACGGCGTTTCTGAAATAATATAAATAAGCTATTAACTGTATTATAGGAACATATGAGCTCACATCAAGCTGTAAATAAATAAATATATATACTCAGTAGTGGAGTTGTTTATCAAATTCAGGCTCCATCCACGACCTTGGAGGAGACATTGTTATTATTTGAGCGAGCCAATAAAAAGTCGGCTTATCTCACTTCTTCTCAGCCATGTCGTCATCCAGCTCCACATGTGACATGTGGCAAGAGGACAGAAAATGACTTGGATCTGATAAACCATTACAGGACATACATACGTAGTATTACATACTGTACATAACACCAGGCTTTAAATTATAAACATACCTGGGAGGAAGCGAAGGTTCTGTAGCTGACGGCGAGAACGCCATCCGACCACTCGTGTGAGACTGGATCAAACTGGCCGTAGAGCTGACCCATAGTGATGGACTTAGGGTTGATTATTGTCATCTGCACCTTATTCTCCTCCATCAGACCCTTAAGTTAGCAAGACCAGAGTATTTTCATCATTATTATTATCATCTTATTTCTTCAAAATAATGGACAAATTTCACCTTTAACCTCCTATTATCACTTCATTAAATTTTTATCATTTAAAAAATAATAATTAATTAATTTTTTTTGGCTTCATATTTTATTACTTTTCCTAATTTGAGATGGGTACAATTGATGATATTTTTTCAATGTTCTGCACGCATATGTGCTCCTATGAGGTCAATTTGACCCCAAGCTGTTTTAGCTGTGCAAAACGTGTCTGTTTGTGGGTGAAACATGACATGTGCATCTGTGCCTGCCAAAGTAGAACTGATATTTCCCACTCTGTGGAGGGCGGGGTATTCCCGCAAATATATTGGTAGTTCATGTAAATTGCATTGCAGCCCTTTATCCAATTCATTCCTCATTTTAATCTATGTGTATTGCAATCTATACTCTCTCTCTCTCTTGAAAATGTCCTCCAGGAAAAGGTTTACCATCAATGAGGTTTTAGAACAGCTCTTTCACAGTGAAAGTGGTACAGAGGAGAATGTGTCTGAGACAGAAGATTGTGTTGAAAAGGACCCTGGATTAGAACTATTCAAGAAATAAAATAATTTAAATTTTAAAGTTTGGCCAAATGGTGGCGCTAGGGCAGTGGTTCTGAAAACTTTTCAGGCCGTGACCCCCAAAATAAAGGTTTCAGAGGGTGGGGACCCCCACTGTAGCTGAAGGTGGTTGAACACAGACGTGAACATTGAAGAACAGTCATGTGGAGACAGGACCATCTATAAGGGGAATAAAGGGGAGAGATTTTTGGGGTCCATCCATAAAGTCAGTAAAATGATGGTCCATTGTTCTATGAATCTGTGATAACCACATTTATTTATTCATCTGAATAATATCTACTGTTATCCAGGAACATTTATTATTATTATAGTCATCTTAAAGATGGAAATCCTGGTTTTACAAATGGTGAATGTGGTTAAATAGGCAAGAATAACCATGAAATATGGTAAAAAGAGGTTAAAAGTGACAATAATGGTGGAAATTTAGTTTCAATTTAGGAAATTTAGTTTCCTAAATTGGATTACAAGTTTGCAGCTGACATTTTATTTGTGTAAATATCAGTCTACACACGTGTGAATGTTTTCCTTTTATTTAAATTTTAACTCTTCAGGTTCAGATTTTTCCCCATCATTTGTGACAGGAAATTCATGTAATTTTTACAGACAAGCTCACTTTTTATTTCCTTACAGTTCTCACATCACATTCTACTAGCTCTCCTATTTTGAACATATCTCTCTTCATATAAGATCCTCTGTTTGCATGATAAACGTTAGCTCAGTGAAGGAGAGGAGCAGCGACAGAGATCCAGAAAAACTGTCAGTTTGAGTTAAAGACGGCGGGAAAGCAAAGTGTTGGTGGGGAGAGTTGGACGTGATCAGTGAGTGAGCAGCGATAGGGATCAGATGATAAATGTGTGGTTCCCTGTGCTACATCAGCAGGCCTTCACCTGTCTGCTCTCAGCTCCCTCAGCCATGTAAATACAACAAGGAGAGTCTGCCGCTCGCCGTCAGATCGATAACTACTAAACAAAGACTACAGCGCTGACAAATTGGATGGATGTGTTTACTCGAGCTGACGTGGAGCTCAGATAAGCCTTGGATGTGGGGCGCAGCACATATTTTCTCGTTGACACAAAGGTTTAAGAAGGCGTTTACTGATCGAAGACACTCATGTCCCAAGGCCTCGGGATACTTCATTCAAATTACTTTTAAAAAACACTGCACGGATGCTTGGTCAACCGTCTGGAACAATCTCTGAGAACAAGTGACTGGGATTTAACATCATAGTGTCACTTAACTTAAAGCCTCCCGTGACCTTTTTCAGCACCTCCAGCTGTCAATTTATGAATTTTAAAATGCTGATTAAAGATTATTAAATATTAAAGATCTCGTCCTATGATGGAACTACAATATTTGGCCCTCGGTCTAATTTTGTGCAGCCACCAAAGAAGATGCACAAAAATGACCCCAAATATCCAAAAAATGACAGAAAATAGACAAAAGGACAACAAAAATACATAAACATGACTCGAAAAATACCCAAAATGACAGAAAAATACAGAAAATGATGACAAAATGAACTCACAAACCACAGAAAATGACATCAAAAACTATTACAAAATGTTTCCAAACACACACAAAATGACAGAAAAGAAACAAAAGGACAACAAAAATACATAGAAATTACTTGAAAAATACACAAAGTTCAACAAAGATGACTGAAAAAAATGCACAGAATGACTTCAACCTGACACAATGACAGAAAAATAAACAAAAATGTCTTAAAAATGACAAAAAACAACAACAAAACAACAGGAGAACAGACAAAAAGACAAGGGAAATACATAAAAACAACTGAAAATACCCAGATGATACAAAAAATGTACAGAATGACTCCAAACAGACAAAATGAAAGAAAAATAAACAAAAGAACAACATGAAAATTATTCAA
Organism: Gouania willdenowi; assembly: GCF_900634775.1. Taxonomy (NCBI): domain Eukaryota; kingdom Metazoa; phylum Chordata; class Actinopteri; order Blenniiformes; family Gobiesocidae; genus Gouania; species Gouania willdenowi. Next base: position 2,757,767 of record NC_041064.1, read on the forward strand.
AAAGTATACAAATGACAGAAGAATATATATAAAAGGGCAACAACGACTGGAAAAAACTCAGAAGATGATACAAACAATGCACAGAATGACTCCATACAGACAAAATGACAGAAAATAAACAAAAGGCACAAACAAATTGCACAAAATGACAAAAAAAAAATACACAAATGCTAGAATAATACATAAAAGGACAACAAAAATTAGCCGAAAACCCAGAAATTGACAGCAAAAAATGCACAAAATTCCTTTTTTTTTTTTTTTTTTTTTTTTTTACCTTGTCTGCACATGCTTTCGAAGGTTAACACTACAAGAAGTGCAATCTTTTGACAGCAATGCATATTTTATTATTGCAATTAAATAAATTTATTTATTTCATTGCATAATTGTGACCGTCACCAGCCCTCCCTAGGGAAGGGTAAGAAATACTTTATTAAAGGGAGGATGTAAAAAAGAGAGGGCAGTGTTACACCAAGGTGAGGGGTTGGAGGGGGGTGGGGAAGTTAGCAGGGAAGAGGGATACAAGATAGGATATGGAATGGGTGAGGAATAGTTTTAAGTGATGCGATGTGAAATTGTGGTTGTGTATATTGTGTTTATTGTTGTGTTGTCAAGCCAGTTTGGTGACCAGTGTGTGGTTTAGGAATAATGGTGGTGGCTGTGAACAGAGGAAGAGGTGAGTGGAAATTCCATAAAACAGGTATTTGGGAACAACGTGTCTAAGGTTGAGCCCAGTATGAGTGTTATCCCACAGCCCAAGGCCAGTGCATCCATGACAAATGTATTTCCAAGTACCGCCACTGCAAAACCCAAGAGCCGCCCCCGGGCCCGAAGAAGCAGTCAGGCCAGCAGCAAGAGCAGGCAGCCTAAGGGCCCCCGGCGACCACCCCACGGCCAAGCAGTCCCCCGAACGCCCCCAAGATCCCAAGCCGAGAGGCAGCCATCGCCCCCCCATACACACCCGAGAAAGCCCCAAGGAGCCAAGGACCCAGCGCACCACGCCACCGATCCCACCCCCAACCCCCAGACCCCCCACCCCATCGACCCCCCCACCCCCCCACCTAACCCCCCGAGGGGAGGGCCCAGAGAACTCCCTGCCCGAGGCCCCAGCGGAGGAGCCGAAGCCCACACCCAGCAGACGACCAGAACCGCGCCGAACAGGCAGCCAGTGGGCACCCGCCGGCGAGCCCAGAGCCAGCAGGGGCCCGACCCCAGGCCAGAAGGACCCGGAACGGATGCAGCACCAGGAGCAGCCCGCCCAGGGAGGACGACCACACCCCAAGCCGCATAAGGCACCAGGGGGCCGCTGGGAGTCTCCCCGCCGGCCCCCAGGCACCCCAACCTAGCCCCCCACGGCGCCCCAGATCACCCTTCACTGATGCCGCCCGCGCCACGAGCTTCAGTTCTTTTTTTTTTTTTAAAGCCAGGGCCCCCTCCAAGGGCCAAGCCAGACCGCCCCGCCGGGATGTGGCCCCCTATTCCGGCCCCCGACACCCTACCTCACGGGGCACTGCCCAAGCAGGGGCCGTACCAGTAGGTACGCAAGGGCGCGGCACGCGCCACCCGCCCCGAAAGACCCCCGCCAGGACCGGCCCGGCCAGCAGGCCAAGCACCCCGGGCCCCAGGAGCACCCCCCGGGACCAGGACCCCCCAAGGGCAAGCCCCCGGGCCAAGCCCCCCGGGACGCATCCCCCACCCCCGCCCGGGACCCGGCCACGGCCCAGCAGGACCGCACAGCCCCGGACAGCCCACGGCCAGCAGCCCAGGGCCCGCCGCCCCCCGGACAGCGCCAGCCACGGAGCAGCGCCCCCCGCCGGCCCGCGAGCAACCGGCGATCCCCACCGCGGGGACGGAGGCACCCCAACGGCACACATCAAGTGCGGGACAGCAGCCCCCAGCCAAAGATGCCCCGGACCCACCCACCAGTCCGCAAACGGCAGGACAGACCCACCAGGCGGCCGACAGCAACCTCCACCACCGGAACAGCTAGCGCCGCCCCCCAGTAAACAGCATCACCCCGAGGCGCCAAGCAACCCCGCCCCAACCCCGGCGAGGACACCAGCACCCCCCCAGCACACCCACCCCCCAAACCGGCGAGGCAGGCCGCCCCGGGCCCGCACACCGCGGGGCCCGCCCCCAAGGCCACCAGGAGACAAAGCAAGCACCAAGCCACACCCAAGGGGGAGAGGCACCCCCGCGCCCCACCCGGCCGACACAGCCCGGAAAGACCCCGCAAGGAGAGACCCCGGCAAAGCCCCCCCGAGACCCACCGCCACGCCCGACCGCACCATCTTGATGTGCTTTTGCTCTATGCAGTGGCCCAGCCACCAACAGAGGGGCCAGGCCCCCACCGGAGAGGCCCAAATATGTGTACCAACCCACCACCCTGTTATGGTGCCTCTCCATTCCCCAATGGAGAGGCACTTCCCGATCCCCTGTGTGAATGTGTGTGTTTGGTGAATGTATGGGGTGTAATTAAAAGAAGGGGGATGGAGGGGAGCGGTGCTCCCCCTCCAGCCTCTGTGGATTTATGTGTATGTGGTGTAATAGGCCGGAGGGTGTAAAAGATGATACACAAAATTCCAGGTGTAAACAGATCACAGGTGCGTGGATTTGGATTAAATCAATACCTTCTCAGACACATCGTTAAGGGCCGCTGCAAGGACGCGGTAAGCGCTGGTCTTTCCTCCAAACGGTTCACCAACCAGCATAAATCCGTGCCTCACTGTCATCATCTCGTAGATTTGCAGGATTTTCTGGGCAAAAAATTCAGTCATTTGAAGGTTCATGCGCTGGCAGTTCTCCTCAATGGCCTTCAGCAGAACTTGATAATCTCTTTTTGGGAGTTGAACTCCAGGGAAAAGGTCAGAGGTGATGCCCTGAGATGGGAAACAAGGATTAGGGAGAGTTGTAAACAAGTATTCACAGATTCAGAGAAAACAAACAGTCAAAGTCCCATTGAATCACTCATTTACTTTAAGGACTCATTCCTGAAAACATCATTTCAGAAGTTGTGCTAAAACAATGGCGGACGCTGGTAATTTAAATTCCCACGGACACACCACAATACAGTTGAAATAAACAAATGATTATCTTTGATTTATTGATCTATGAGGCGTACATTTATACGTCTGTATCTGTGGTTAGTTATCGAGAGCAGCTCTAATATGTGCTGGTATCTGGAGCACAAAACACACCTCAAACAGCTTCAGATCGTGGTCCAGGAACTTGGGCAGATTGACATCTATAATGGATCTCAGTAACAGAGTGTCTTCATTCTCCGCTGGAAAAGTCAACTGTAGAGAAACAAATCAAAGAAGGAAAGAAAAATGTTTACTTTAATGATGAAACTGTTATTATTCTTTGTACTTGTTTAGTCATTTTGTGTTTCCGTTCTCCTTTTGTCTAATTTTGTTGTAAATGTATACATTTTTTTTGTAATTTTGTGTATTTCTGTTGTCACTTTATATATTATTCTGTCATTTTGTATGTTTCTGTTCTCCTTTTGTGCCTTTTTGTTGTTAATTTATATATTTTTCTGTCGTTTTGTGTATTCCTGTTGTAACTTTATATATTTTTCTGTCATTTTGTCTGTTTCTGTTCTCCTTTTGTGCATTTTTGATGTCAATGTGTATATGTTTTCTGTCATTTTGTGTATTTCTGTTTGTCGTTTTGTGTTTCTTGGAGCCATTTTGTGCGTTTCTGTTGTTTAGTGTTTTTTTCCCAGTTTGTGTATTTACTTTAGAGGCCACACAAAGTTAAAGTAAGGGCCGCATGTGGCCCTCGGCCCACCAGTTGCTCATGTCTGGTCTACTCAACTCAAATACAGTAAATGCATTTTTCAACATAAAAACCTATGACTAAAGCTTCCATGTGGATAACAGTAGCAGTATAGGTAATATATGGTGAAATAAGGAACCACAGAACATCTCGTGACCACGTGCTGACCCACCTTCAGATTTCCAGCCGCAGTCAGCACAGATTTGACGGCCCTCATCCCGTAGTCGTAGTGATGCTGGGATGAAAGTTGCTCCGAGCAGAGCCGATAAGTTGCCACTATTTTCACGGACAGAGGGCGTGCCGTCACGAAGCCACATGAGTACAGAACGATCTCTGCGATCATGGCGTAGTCGGGCACCATCATTGCGACTGTTCTGAACAAGGCCTGGTGGTGGAAATGGGTATTACAGCACTTCAAACGTAAATTACACTGCTATTGTAACAATAATATTAATCAATAATGTTTGGGGCTTAGGGTTATAATGGATTCTGTTTTACCTCAAATGCATTACTAACAGATATATTTCTGAATGTTTTGAACCCAAACATGGAGTAAAAATTTGTGGTAACAGTACATTCTTTATTTTATCACAGTTTAGTTTAGTTTAGTTTAGAATGATTAGGATCCCCTTTAGCTGCAGCAGAACCTTGGGTCCTACAAAAATATACACAAAAAACTCATCAAGAAAAATAAAATAAAATTATAAAGCATTTAAATAAGCAAAACAAAATATTGTAACCTAAAGCTTCATCTTATCTCAATATACACCAGTCTGTCCTTAAATCACACATACATACAAAACATACATATCGTTCTATATACAATATCTTATTTAATATAGGTACATAATATGTTTGTTTAACATGAGCTGGAATGATGAAGGTTTAAGGTAACAGAGTGGAGCGGACAACATGAAAGGTGGTCACAGTCGTCACACACTGAGCTACAACTCAATGGTTTCTGTTCTAATACCTAATGTCCTTCATTGGCTTTTTAAAGCAAAATGACATCAAAGAGTTGTTCTGGGGTTTCCATGGATACGGTTGATGGTAATGGAGTGGAAGGAAAAGATCGAACCTGTATTACATAAAAACTAACGGAACTAGAAAGCTAGGATTGTTATGCTTTACTAAGCAATACACACTGAAAACAATATGTACAAAACTAATGAAAATGTCGTACATACATTCATAATATATATTATATTTTAATCTCTTTTCACAATATACCACATTATGTATCCTTCATATACACGTACATACAAAATCTGATCTAAGATAATACATCTATGTGTGTATATTACATCTATTATACATACACACACAGTTTCTGCTTCTCAGATAATTGTTTTCATAATTCTACTTCCTGTGTCCCATCCTAATGACATGAAGTAGTTATTGAACATATTTCTTTCTAACTTTATAAGTTTTACTGTGAAATGATGAGGACTTAGGCCATGGTTGTTGTTTACTTGCCATCTATGTCTAGTTTTCCTGTTGTTTACAGTTACAGTACCTTAAGGTTGTCGGGTAACTCTGATCGTCCAGCGTAGCCGGGGTTCATGGTGATAAACACGGCACACGACGGGTCCAGTTTGAGCTCCGTATCTTCAAACATGAGCATCTTAACGTGGGCGGAGATTCCTGTGAGCGGATTCAAAACAGAGTTGGTCAAATTCTCCAATTATTGCATCCAATCATAATTATTGATCTATTCTATGTCAATAGTTGGCGACTAAGACATCCTCAAGAGCATGAATTGGAAATGTATATATATATAACATCTGTGATTGTATGCGTGGCCTACAATTAAATAACCACAGAATGTGAGAAATACAAAAAAGCTAAAAATAAATAAAAGTAAAGTCACAACAAACAATCACCAAGTTTTCTGCCAACTATAAAAGGTGAACAGGAGCGTGAAACCAAAACAAACCGCGCTGTATGGTGAGAATCTGCTGAGCCACCACAGACAGAACCTCCAGGTCAATGCGGTTGAATTCATCAAAGCAGGCCCACGCTCCACAGGACAAAAGACCCTGGAGACAGAACAAAACAAACCACGGTAAGACGTACAGAATTATATCATTTATACAAAGCAAAACTCAGATTATCAACATCTCCTCCTTGACAAAAATAATTCCATCAAATAAACATTAAAAAGAGAGGAACTCTTAATAGATGCACAATCCATCCCATAAAGGAACTTTAGATGGTCACTTTAAAGCTAAATAATAAAACTTTGTCACTAATTCATGTCAGAAATGTCTTTGGAATCAATTATATCAACACACAATATCCCTTAATATGTGGACATTTATTTCTTATTCTTCACATACAAAACCTGTCCTGATTATGTGCATTATTACCATATATAACATTTCAAGCAAAACCTCTAACACGTATGTATTTATATGCATATTTATATTTCCTACTACTACTACTGTTCTGCACACCCAATTTTAACGTACAATATTGTTCACTTTTTCTGTTAAATATTACTTGGACTGTTAAAAACCTACAGTGCTTTTTTTTTGCATCCATATCTGCTGCTGTAAAATCTATATAACACTATACAGTGTTGTGGTTAATAAATAACACTCATAGGTTTATTGTATGTTGTTAAAATATTGTGTATTTTCTTCAGTTAAAAAAAAAAAATTCTATATTGTTAAATGAGTTTTGTATTTTATTTTGTTTCATATATATTTTGTATATTCTTAAACTGTTGTATATTGTTATTGTATATTAAACCAATTGGGATTTAATGGATTATAAGGTGATAAAAGGGTTGGAATAACAAGTTTATACTTCTTCCTGCTCATTTTCAAACTCATCTTTGTTTTTATTTACTTTTTTATTATTCTGAAATTTTTGTTCTAAATAAATCAATACATCTAAATTGGTTTGGTTTATCCTTTCTGCATACAAGAAAGTGCAATCTAATCTATATAATTCCAGTAAGTTAATTTTGTATTCTTTTTTTGAAATAATTTGTTAAGGTTTCAATTATTCAGACAACTTTTTTTCAGGAAAAATATTTGGAAATTTTCTTTGATCTCCTGACATGTTTTGACTGCCAACTGTCAGTCTTCCTCAGAGGTATCTACTGATCGTTTTCATGTGTCTTTATGAGTTATTTCTCACAAGGACACATGAAAGCGATAAATAAAAGGACAACAAACAATAAATAAAAATGACAGAAAAAGTCTCCAAAAACACATCAAATTTCAACAAAAAAACAACAAAATGACAGAAAAATACAGAAAACAACAAAATGGATTTAAAAACCTCAGAAAATTACAGCAAAAAATTCACAGAACATCTCCAAACACACACAATATGACAGAAAATAAACAAAAGGACAACAAAAATATATAAAAATGACAAAAATACAAAAATGACAGAAAAATATGAAAAGGGACAACAAAAATTACTGAAAAAACACAGAAGATAATACACAGAATGACTCCAAACAGACAAAATGACACATAAAATAACAACAAAAACCAACAAAACCAGAGGAAAATAAACAAAAGGACAACAAAAAACATAAAAATTAATGAAAATAGCAGATGATACAAAAAATGAACAAAATTACTCCAAACAAACAAAATGACAGAAAAATAAACAAAAGGACAACAAAAATACATAAAAATGACTCAAAAAAATACACAAATGAACAGAAATATAGGCAAAATGACACATAAAACAATCAGTTTCAAAGTAAATTTTCTAAAAAAAAGTTGTCTGTATAAATAAAACCTTAACAACATGGAATCTAATCTAATCCATCGGAACCATATAACCTCATCAAACCAGTGTGACTTACGTGAATGGATCATATCCTTGAGTAATCACTACATCACGGTACATTTAAAGTGCTTTTTATTGCATCTGTAGCTTTAAATTTATTCACACTAGTGAAGATGAATTGATTTCATTTTAGCAGATTTTGTGCTTTTGGTTGATGATCACTTTAAGAGAAACAATTTTTAGTGAAAAAAAAGTCCACGGAATCCAGTGTAACAATAATAAAGCATGGCTGGATCTGCTGAAGCATCCACTGGGGTAAAGAAGGGAAGGTCAGCTATGAACCAACCAATCCCGTCTCTTTAACGGGGCGTGACAGAAGAAGTTATAAAACGGTGTCTGTAGTGAGCATCAGTGAAGTCCAATCCCACTTTCACCAGATTAAATTCAGTCTTTCACACTTTTTACACGTCAAGATTGTAAAGAGAATCACACTGTTCAGATGGTGTGAAGTTTTCCACACTATGGAACACACACGGCTGCACTACTGAACTCCATGAAATGAGAAAAATAAAATGTGACAATGTATGAGAGGAAATAAAGACATTCCTGTCCCTTCTATCTTTGATGTGTTAATAGTTAGAGCAGCAGGACATTCCTGGGAAAACGTGTGTGTCATTCCAAAGTAAAATGGGACAGAGTAGCTTAGGTTGGTTCCGAGAATTCACCCACTTTGAAGAACTTTCCCAGAGCGATGTAGTCCAGTCCATCAGAGCAGTTAAACACCACACACTGCTTGGCCACAGCTTTGGCCAAGTCTTTGGTCGTCTCCGTTTTCCCGGTGCCGGCCGGGCCTTCGGGGGCTCCTCCCAGGTGGAGGTGGAGCGCACCGAACAAGGTGCTGAAGAACAGGAAAAGGACCACAAATGCAAATATACATAAACACTTGTTATTAATCCCAAAGGATTTCTCATAGTTCACCTGTGTTTATTTCCTTTTTTCCCCAAATAGTTTATCAGAAATAAATCTGGAATGAGAGCCTATTTTTTTTTTTTAAGTACGAAGAAGAAGAAGAAGAAGAAGAAGAAGAAGAAGAAGAAGAAGAAGAAGAAGAAGAAGAAGAAGAAGAAGAAGAAGAAGAAGAAGAAGAAGAAGAATGTGAATAAAAGGACAAAGAATATGAAGAAAAAAATGAAGGAGAAGAAAACACATATAAAGGCAAAGAAAAAGAAAAATGAATACAAACAAGAAGAATGCAAAGAAAAGGAACAAGAAGAAGTCAAACAAGGAAAGGAAGAAGAAGAAAAAGAAGAAAAGCAAGAAGAAAAATACAAAAAAGAAAAGGAAGAATAAGAAAAATACAAAGAAGAAGAAGAAGAACGTCCAGGATAACAACAGAATTCCCATAATAATAATAAGCTTTTATAAGAATAACATTTGGCCATATTCTGATTGAACATTGAAGTAAGAAGATGTAAAATACAGTGAGATGCAAAAAGAAAAGTTAATAACAGTATGCTAACTACACTACAAATGTATTTAGCTTTAACTCAGACACCTAACATTAGATATGAGACATAATGTGGTGTCTTAGGAGTCATCTCCTGCGGTAGATTTACCGGTAGCAGCGGTCAGTGAGTGGGGTGATGACCAGACGGGGGGTGTTACCCAGATATTCATATCCATACGGTAAACCAGCATTGATCATCCTGGTCTGGAGGTGATTCTCCTGCTCATGACATCACACAGTCAGTGTAGTGTGTAGTGTGTACTAAACCATCGACACACTCACACTTACCACCCAGTAGTAGCGCAGCTGGCTCAGCCACTCAAAGTCGTTCTCGTCACTTATTCCCTTGTGCACCAGCGTGGCTAAAACATCCCTGGCATGGACGTCCAGGACCACGAGGGCCCCCAGGGTGACCCGGTTCTGTTTGGACAGCGTTCCACGAACAAGGGCCACGATGTCATCGATCTGTTGGTTGTTCTGCTCCAGACAGGCGTCCAAGGCCTGAGGAAGACATCAGTAAACCACCAGAGGAGACAGGCCTGATTTGGGGTCATGACAATTTCAGTCCTTATTTTGCTTATTTTTAGCCTTTTTCTTCAACTACACTAAACTTTTAATATTTTAACCCATTTTCATCACTTTTTCTTGCCATATTTTTGCTCCTTTTAATCCTTTCAGCACTTATAAACCCTTTCCACCACTTTTCCACCTAATGTCACAGATGTTGACCCATTATTGTCTCTTTCCACCATATTTCATGGTTATTTTTGTCAATTTAACCACATTTGTCTTGCCCATTATTTGCTAGTTCAAAGTAATTGTTCCTACTTTTTTAATTACATCACCCCAACGCCCCTCCCACCATTTCTGACACTTTTAAGCCAATATTGACAATTTTTCTGTCTGTTTTTGGAAATTATAACCAATTTCTTTTCTTTTTTCTTACTTGTCTGCACATGCTGTCAAAGGTCAACACTACAAGAAGTGCAATCATTATGAGACAGCAATGCATGTTTTGTTACTGCAATAAAATAAATTGATTTATTTTATTGCAATTTCTGTGGTTTTTAAAAACCTGTTTCACCAACTTTTAAACCATTTTGGTCACTTTCAAGACATTTTCAGCACTTAAAAACCCTTTCCACCACTTTCCCACCTAATGTTGCATATGTTGACCCATTATTGACAGGTTTAACCTCTTTAACCTATTTAACCAAATTCGAAATTTGTCACGAACATTATTTGCCAATTTAAACAAATTGTTCCAATATTGACACTTTGAACCCTTTTTTACCACTTTTTCTGTCCGTTTTTGGCCTCTTTTAACCAATTTCTGTGGTTTTTAAAAATCCCATTTCCCCACCTTTTACACCCATTTTATTTCTGATTAAAACATGGACTTCTATCTTTAAGATGACTATATACTGTGGAGCAAATGATAGTAAAGTTCCTGGATAACAGTGGATATTATTCAGATGAATAAATAAATCACAGATTTACAAAAATCTCTCCCCTTTATGCCCCCTTATAGATGGCCCTGTCTCCACATGACTGTTCTTCAATGTTCAATGGGCTGAAATGGTTGAGAACCTCTGGTTTATATAAAGTCAGTGTGACTTACCGAAGGTATTGTGAAGTTAAATGAAATGATACCTAAGAGTTACTCACTATCTTTCCTGATTTAAAAGCTTGGTGGATCTCTCTTGTCCAGTAAACCTGTGACACACACAACACGGCCTGGCCTGGCCACGCACACACCCAGTTGGTCCTCAGCTCTCTAGGGTACGCCTCGATTGCATCTGCTATCACCTGTCAGGGACCACAGACACAATGGGTTTCCACTTGTACTTAGTGCTGTGAGCAGTATTTTATAAACCTGTCATGGTTGATGTGAAGCAGAAGGCAGAGAATCACAATATTCTGGATATAACAACATCACGCTGTCACCATAATTCACACCTTATGCAGTGAGGCGGTCATGCCACTCTCCAGCTCCAGGAGCCATTTTTCCACTTGGCCTCTGGCTTTGGAGGTGGAAATGATCTCCAGGAGTTGCACCGTTTCCCCCTCGCTGCTACTCATGTGTGTAATGTCCTGAACGTCAGTGAACGCTACGCTGGCGATGCCTTCAAAGCACTTCTTCAGATGCGGCTGCACTCTAACAGAGAGAAGCACAATGGAACTGCTTTAGTAATTAAAAATATATACGGCAAGGCGCACGGTGGCTTAGTGGTTAGCACGTCCGCCTCACAGCAAGAAGGTCCTGGGTTCAAGCCCTGGGGTGGACACTTGGGTCCTTTCTGTGTGGAGTTTGCATGTTCTCCCCGTGCTGCGTGGGTTTCCTCCGGGTACTTCGGCTTCCTCCCACAATCCAAAAACATGACTGTAAGGTTGATTGGAGTCTCTAAATTGCCCATAGGAGTGAATGAGAGAGTGAATGGTTGTCTGTGTCTGTGTTGCCCTGTGATGGACTGGCGCCCTGTCCAGGGTGTACCCCCGCCAAGCGCCCTATGAGAGCCGGAGATTGGCACCGGCAGACCCCCGCGACCCTGTTAAACGGGAATAAGCGGGTAAGAAAATGGATGGATGGATGGAAATATATACGGCTTCACTTTCACGGCTTTACATTACGGAATAATGACACAACATTAATATCCGAACTATTAAAGCTCTACTTGCTTTCATAAGTGTGTGATTGTACTTTACGCTGTGAGCTCCGTGGAAAGCTCTCAGTGCACATATGAACACTTCATGAATGAATGAATTCAGAGGAGTTAATGACACAAAAAGACTGCTTTTATTTCTAATTTATCAATACATTTTTATGAGGTGAAATATCACCTGTCAGTGTGAATAAAAATGACTCAGTCCACATGCCTATGTTGTGTTTAATGTGTATCTGTCATTGTGTCCTTGGGCAAAGCACTTCACCCACCTTGCCTAGTATGAATGTAGTGTGTGAGTGAGTGTTGGTGGTGGTGGGAGGGGCCAATGGCGCACTATGGCAGCCTCGCTTCCATCAGTCTGCACCAGGGCAGCTGTGGCTACAATAGTAGCTTACCACCACTAAGTGTGGAGTGAAAGAATAATGCCTTAATTCTGTAAAGCACTATATCATACTGAATCATACTTCCAAATTACCCAAAATGCATTTGGAATCTACAAGGACAAAAACCTGAATCACACCTTTACTTTGAAAGTTCTGAAAACATTTGAAGTGAGAAAGTGACCAAGTAGAATATCAACATGTGCTAATTTCATCCATAAAAATCACGTAGACACATTTTATTCACACATTTTCAGAGACCCTCCATTGTGCTACTGGCAAAACTTCCTGTTAACTTCAAAATAAGAGCCCTATTTACAAAAGAGTTAAAAAAAAATAATGGAAGACAAGAAGAGATGTTTTTATTTTATAAAAGAGTGTGTTTGATTTTTAGCTTGAAGCTGGTGCCAGGACGATTTTACCTTCAAGAACTAAATTAACATTATTGTGCCCTAGTTTTCAATATCAGTTCTATTCACTTAAAGAAATATTGATTTTGTTACCAATTCTTGTGTAATTCAAAGGAAATTTGTGGAATGGTTTGAGAGAAATTGGTAGTAAATAAAAACAACTGAATTCATGTGATATAAACAAAAGAAAAATGCAAGCCCCTAAAAATATTGTGGAGTTGGTGACTTTGAGATATCTGGACAACTGAATTATTTGGTAATTTATACAATAATTCATGTTTTCTATCATTTTTATTTTATCCTGCGGGCCGAATTGGATGCTCTAAAAGGACCGGAATTGGCCCCTGAGCCTTGAATTTGACACATCTGCCATATAATATACATCCAGGTAATCTCTCACATAATCTTTACATACTTTCTAATGTGAACGCACTACATATTCATTTTGATGTCAAACTTAGAATGAGTATAGACTACATTAGTATGACATTTACAACATGGCTAATGTTTTAAAATGCCAACAACAATAATAAAAAATACTTCACCTTGTTGGATCTTTGGTCACAGAAAGGATTTCCAGCAGCTCGTCGTTGGACAAGAAGAAGAAGCGAGGGAAATAAAGACGTTTCCTCTCCAGGTACTTATTGAGACCTTTGAGGATCATGTCCAGTAATTCATTGGACTTTTTAAGCTTGTCCAACATGTTATCGATTTCTATGACAATCAAAACGTGCCTGTCCTACAACAACAATAAGAACAAGAGTTAGAACAGACTTCACAAACTAATTTCAGGTCATTTACACAGGTCTCATTGAGTGAATGAGCTTTTCTGACAACTCTTAGTCTTAACCAGTGCAAGTGGAACAAAAGTTTTTCTGCTCTTGTTTTTGAGTAAACGTGGAAATCTCTCACTTTAAGAGATTTCATTTAAATAGACAATTTTCAACAGTAAAGAATGAGGTTAAATGTGCTAATTAGAAAAGTTTTCAATTAAATAGGAGACAATCTATCTATCTATCTATCAATAAAGCAAGGAATCTCTGCCTGTCTGTGTGTGTGTGTGTGTGTGTGTGTGTGTGTGTGCCTCAAATATCCCTGTAGATCAGGATCAGAATAACCTGAGACTTTCAACATGGCTGCTGCTTGGTTCGAAGGTGTGCGACGTCGATTTTATTTGGACTGCAATGACACCGTTCATAAATTATTTAATAAAATTGTCCCCCGGAATCAGCAGGGTCACATGCGCACCAGAGCCAATCACTGGAGAGCTGGGACTGATGACATCATCATTGTTGACGTAATACTGATGACATCATCACTGTGGAGGTAGGACTGATGAACCTTTGCTGGCTTTGATCACCTTGATCACCGGGTGGCGGCGGCGCAGTTGGCCATGTTGGATGCGGCCTGTCTCCGCTGGAATGGCTTCACTTTTTGCTCGCTTTGGGTGAACCGTGCGCGTGTGTTTAATTCAGAATTAAATTTGCATTAGGAATGAAGTGTTTGCAAGGTCAGTTTAACTTTTACTCTGAAGGAATTAAAGCTCCCATGTAAAGGTGTTTCTACGGACATAACTTCATGCTGGTGCGTTGCTTTTTCCGATTTTATTCATTTAAATACATGAAAACACAATAGTTATCACTATACATTTCACAACAAACCCAACTGTCCCTGACATCACACCTTCAAACACAACCTCATTTGGCCATCCATGAAAAAGCTACTGAACCTCCCACTTTTCTATAGCAACACATACTTTCGACCTGCATTGCACTAGTAAATACAAATAAAATAGGGACAGAATCATCAAAAAAGATTGATTATCAGGGTCAAACACAAAGCAGGTAATCTGTAGACAAAAGAATTCTGAGCTGATATAATAGTACAATTACCCCCAACAAATGGTTTCTGATGAATAATGATCCTATAGCGTTTCAGATTTCATCACACTTGTGGCTTTGGCTCATTCTTAAAGCAGGACAATACAATAAGAGGTCCGTTTTCACATTCACCGCACCAGCGTGAAGCTATTCAGGAGCGTATTGAATGATAACAATGTTTCATTGTGTGATAATGTAGTATTTTTTATGCAGCAGACAGACGGCTTCAATGGAAGGCGGCGACTGTCCACGGCTGATACGGCGACTCTACATTGTAGAGTGGAAAAAAAGAAGAACAGCGGCAGGAAAAAGTGCACGTCTTTGTTCTCTCCTGACACACACACACACACACACACACAAAAACACCTTTGACAATTCAGTTTTACTTCTGCGTGAAACTAATTGAGTCACCCTCTCATTATTACTGGAATAGTTGGGTTTTTGTATTGGCTGACTTCATTACTATCAACACTGTGCCAATCATTTCTTCTAAACTGTAACTCTAAGGACAACCGTGCACTCGTGCAGTGTAATGCATGGTTAAAACTAAACAGGTGAATGGAAATAAATCATCTAAAGCTATTATTTGGCCTTGTTTTTAAATGAGAATATGTGATGGAAATAAACAATAAACTCATTTGAGGGGGGAAAGGTAATAAATGAAGAATGCTGCAATGTTGGTGGATCCTGAGCAGCCCCTAGTGGTTGACCACAGTAACACAGCCTGAGGGGAAGAGGATTGGAAAAGTGATGGAAAAATATGGCAAGAAAAAGTGATGAAAATAGGTTAAAATACAGCAAGTTTGCTGTAGTTGCAGAAAAAGGGTAAAAAAAAAAAAAGCAGAAATGGCCTCAATATGCTGAAAAAGATATTTTTAGTTTCTTGAAGGCATCTTGTGACCATCTCCCAGTGTCTCGCGACCCCAAATGTGGTCCTGACCCCAAAGTTGAAAACCCCAGTACTAAGTTACAACGTATATATATATATATATATATATATATATATATATATATATATATATATATATATATATATATGTATAAATATATATATTTTTTTTATGCATTTCAAACTTTTTTATAGCAAAAAGAAATGCAGTTGGACAGAATATTTACGAGTCACATCATTGACCCATTTACTTTATTACAGGCTTGTCATCAGGTGTTAAATTGCATTAAATTGAATGATAAGTCTGCTGTCACCAGACATGGAATGCTTTAATCAGGACACAAAAATAGGATGTATGATGTATGCCTAAATATGACTAACAATGATATCAGCATTTAGAATAAAGACCAATCTGAGCATTAACACAGGAAACTATAAAGGTTTATGTGTAATATGTTCAGGTTTAATTTATTCAGACAACTGTTCATCAGGAAATTCACTTTGATCTCCTGACATGTTCCGACTGTCAACAGCCAGTCTTCGTCAGAGGCATCTGCTGATCACTTTGATGTTTCAAAACATCAAAGCGATCAGTGCTGGAGTTAAGTTTCATGTGCATTTTTGTTGTAATTTTTTATATCTTTAGAGTCCTTTTGTATGATCTGTGTCATTCATTTTGTGAAATTTCTATTCCTTTGTGTTTTTGTTGAGTCATTATTGCCATCAAGAATGTCATATTTTCACCGGCATTTATTTATTTGTGTATTTATAGCAGGAATCAGGATTATGTGAAAAGTTCTTCAGAGATTTTGACAAAATTCTAACGAAAGACAGACATTAGGCCATGGAAAATTCAAAAGTGATACGGATCAATATACTGATTCTGGATATCATTTTTAATGAAGAAATGATAGAAATATGTAACAAGCCTGTTCATGGCACAATGATCAGAATCATTGATCCAGATAACTGCCAATATGTGGCAAAGAGCAGATTTGGAGCTTAGAGGATGTTGTTGTGTCTCTGATTGCTCTTGTTTTGTGTGTTTTTTAAGTTTTGTATGTCCAGTGTTATTCTAATGATATTTTTTTTGTTCATTTTTTGAAAAATCTAGTTTTTTTGTGTAATTCCATGTCATTTTATGTAATTCTGCTGTAGATTTATGTATTTATGGAGTAATTTTGTATGGTTTGGTAATTTTGTAGCGTTATTTTGTGTAATTCTGTTGTCTTTTTGAGTATTTTTGTAGTAATAATAGGGGTTCTATTCTTTTCCTCTGATTTTGTGTATATTCAGTCCTTTCGTGTATCTTTGGAGTTATTTTGTATCTTTGTCTTGGGGGCCGCATGTGTCCCACGGACCACCGGTTGCCAAGCCCTGCATTACACTACATGTTATTTGAGCGTAAGAGTGCTGTGCAGGGGGCTGCATGTTCTGTCTAAATATGTCATTGGGATGATTTTAATTCCATGCACTGTTGATCAGCGTTATGGAGGCACAGGGATAATGTGTGGTTTCGTCAGCTTTTCAATAAGTATGTGTCTGAAGAATGATGTAACTGCTTACATGCTACAGTGAACTAACATCATTTTCCATACATAACCCAAGACTTATGTAGCATGTAATGGAAAGAGACGATGAGGCCTTAAACTAATTACATCGCATTTTACATGTAAAACAATTAGAATCTGAATGTCAACTGACATGGGAACGCTTTCGTCTCTTTGATTTCTTTAAGAACCAAATAGAAAAAGGTAATCTTTATCCATTGGAGGCAGCAAAGCAATGACTTTTCAAAGACAGAAAGAACTGCATTGAAAATGAGTAACTCCTCGAGCTCTATCGTAATTAGTCACAGAATGTCTTTGGGCCCGTTGGGGATGCTATGAAATGACCTGCGGAAAGGACATCCAAAAATAATTAGACCCCAAACACTGCAATTCCTCAGCCAAGACAGATTTGATCAGCAATAAAAATCCACATGTTCACTACTTCTCCTCCTGGAATTGATTCAAAGCTTAATTGCAATTATTTTTATTTAGTTTTACTAAAAGAGTAACAAAACCCCAAAACAACTTCTCTCAGCTGAAAAAAAAAAAAAAAAAATTGGTATGAAGTCGTGTTCATTGATTCTCAGTCAAGTCAGCAAAATGATGGTGCATTGTTCTATGAATCTGTGATAACCACATTTATTCTTTTATCTGAATAAAATTCACTGTTAACCAGGAAGTTTAGTATTATTTGGGCCAAAGTGTATAGTCATCTTAATGATATAAATCCTTGTTTTAATCATATATAAAATGGGTTAAAAGTGACCAAAAAATGATGGAAAAGATGGTGCAATATTGTCAACAATTAGTTTAAAATGTCAAATAATGTCCATTAAATATAGTGAAAAGAGGTTAAAAGTGACAACAATGGATCAACATATGCAACATTAAGTGGAAAAGTGGTGGAAAGGGTTTTTAAGTGTCCAAAATGTCTTGAAAGTGGAAAAAATTTGCAAAAAAGACATTGAAATTTGATGAAGTGTCAAAAATGGGAGAAATATAGCAAAAATGCATTAAAAGGAGCAAAATAATTGTAAGAAAAGGTAATAGTTTGGTGTTGTTGAAGAAAAAGGGTAAAAATAAGCAAAAATTGCCTCAAAAAATAGTGCTAGCTTCTTCAATGCATCTGGCAAACCCCTCCCAGTGTCTTGCGACCCCAAGGTTAAGAACCTGTGCATTAAATGCCTTGAAGGGCTGGTTTGGGCCCCTGAACCTTGAGTTTAGGACCATTTTGCGTTGGGACAATCTCAGTGATGTGTTTCTTTGTTGGAGGACAGTCTTTGGATGGTGTTGAGAGGAGCAGGTTTAGGTTTGTCAGTAATCATTTCAACTGTGGATAAATTTGATTCTTATCAGAGCTCCATATTAAAAACACACTGCCCGCAGTAACTGATATGGTTCCCATCCAGGCACGGTGTTGTAGAGGCATCCTGTCCCTTTGTGACCTCATTTTCTTCGGGGCTCCAAACACCTCTGCCCCCCTTCCAGACAAAATCCATAATTTCTATTTGGTGCAGTCAGGCTGGCTTTCTGGAGGACAGAGTCTGAAATTGATGTGTCTCGTTTCAGCTCCACTGAGGACGCAAATTACCTTTGGGAAACGGTTTGTGAAAAGCAGTGCGACCCTCACTCTCTGTCCTTTTCTTGCTACTTTAACAACTGATTTGATGCTTTTTTTTTGTCATTGTCTCTGTCTAATTGTCCATTCCTTCTTCCACTGTGTCTGAAACTTCCCTTTAGTTCTATGTCTGCACATCACTTTTCATCTCTGCGATCACTTTTAGTAGTTCAGCAGTTCGCTTTAGTCTCAGTTCATGGTGCCCTAGCTGTCTGAGAGTTCTCCGTCTGGGACTAACGAACACAATTTTTGTACAAAATGAAAGCTTTAGAAACTGTCTCACTTTAGTCTCCTATAGTCAAAATTCATAAAGGTGAGTATCAGGCAAATAAAAAAAACAAAACGAAGGTCATGATTTCAAGTTGAAAAAGGACAATTTGTGCCATTTTTTGTTTATTTTAATGATTTTTTGTCTTAAATCCAACAAACCAATCAGTGTAGCATGCACAACCTTATTTATTTATATGAATAATATTCACTGTTATCCAGGACGTTGACTATTATTTGAGCCATAGTATATAGTCAGCTTAAAGATGTAAATCTTTGTTTTAACCAGAAATAAAAATGGGTTAAAAGTGACAGAAATTGATGGTGAAATAAGATTTTAAAAACTACAGCAATTAGTTAAGATTTGCAAATTAGAGGCTAAAAAACAGACAGAAAACGTTGTAAAACGGGTTTAAAGTGTGAACATTGGAACAATTAGTTTAAATTGGCAAAAAATGTGCATGACAAATCGGAATTTGGTTAAACTGGTCAAAAAAAGCATGAAATATGGTGAAAAGAGGTTAAAAGCGACATTAACATATGCAACATTAGGTGGAAAAGTGGTGGAAAGGGTTTATAAGTACTGAAAATGTCAAGAAAGTGGAAATTACAGTATTTGCAGAAAACATTAAAATTTGATGGAGAACTGTCAGAAATAAGAGTAATGTAGGAAAAATGCATTAAAAAGAGCAAAAATATGGCAGTAAAATGTGATGAAAACATTAAACAAGAAAACATAGTCATCAACATCCCCTGCCAGATTGGTTCGCATTATAACTCACGACTTTTCCTAAATCTAAGAACTTAAATGTATACACAAGACAATATTATCACATCAGAATATAAAATTACTAACTATCTTAAAAATAGTAAAAAGGGTTCAAAGTGTCAATATTGGTACAAATAATTTAAACTGGCAAATAACGGGCTGAACATCTCTTTAAAATGGAAAAAGACATGTAATGGAGAAGTGTCCAAAATGGGAGTAATGTAGCAAAAATGCATTAAAAAGAGCGAAAATATTCCAAGAAAAAGTTATAAAAATAGGTTTGAATGTGTCAAGTTTGGTGTCGTTGGAGAACAACGGTAAAAAAAAAGCAAAAATAGGCTCAAATTGTTCAAACGGAATCTTTTTGCCATGTCACGTTAAGAAGGAAGTATTGGATGTCACCAATAATAAACTCCTCCCCCTTTAACTGTGACTCAGCAACTTACCAGAGAAACTTGAGTCATGATTTCTCTCCATGTTTTGTCGACAGATTGGAAACGACGTCCCTCTTCAGGCATTTGATTCAGGATGTCTGGGGAACTGAATATAGGCTCCAGGTAAAGCCATGTGGTCTGAACCTTCAACCACTCATCAAGGATCTCCTGGAGGAGCAGCAACTTGCCTTCCCATTCTCTAAAATATGAAATGTGTGAAAATTAGCTTTCCAGTTTCACACAATGATTACCAAAATTAATTCACAAAACAATAATTCCAAAACTTCCATTTCAAGCACTATTTTCAGTGCACATGATTATATGGGAAGTCATTAAAGAGATTTAAGTCTCGCTGCAGCTAAATTAATGAGCTAATATTAGTATGACCTAAATATGTGTCTGTTACATATTTTACTAGGGTGGGAAAATATAACGATTTGCGAAATGTCGTGATTTATTTATTTTTACATTTTTTGTGACATTAAAAATATTTCTCTCCAGAACATTTTTTTTCTTTATGAAATTATTTTACTTGTTTATATATTTTGTGACAGTATTAAAAATCCATATTTCTCCCCCAGAATATAATTTTCTCTATTGATTTTTTTTTTTTGTGATGATGTTAAAAATCGATATTTCTCCCCAAAATACTCTTTTAATTGAACATGTAATTTATTATTTTTTTCCCCCATATCTGGTCATAGGCATATTATGTCCAGAAGTGTACGATTCAACTTTTGTCTTTGGATAAGGAAAATAAAGACGATAAAATCGCAATAATTGTTACGATTAAATCGTAATATATAAATCAAATCGGCATTCAAGTATTGTGTTCAAATCTGTCCCATTCACCTTTCATATACAGTATATTCAGTTAAAGTGTAATAGTGATTAAAAAAAAGTTAAAAAAATTTCCTTCACTTTCTTACCGTATTTCTGTCTCAAAGGGTTTAATAAACGGAGAGCCTCTCATGGTTTGTGTCTTCACAATGTGATCATCCAGCAGCATCTGTATTTCATCCATGGCTGACAGAATAGAGGTTCCTGTCTCTCTGTACGCTAACAGATTAACCTCCACGTGGCTCCACTCGCTGGACATTTTCTCCATGGCTTTCTGCAGTGAGAACTCTTTGCTGGCCGCCTCACTGATGCCTTCAAAACTACTCAAGTGTTCTTCCA
The DNA here is from genome assembly GCF_900634775.1 of Gouania willdenowi. Classification (NCBI taxonomy): domain Eukaryota; kingdom Metazoa; phylum Chordata; class Actinopteri; order Blenniiformes; family Gobiesocidae; genus Gouania; species Gouania willdenowi. Next base: position 2,778,849 of record NC_041064.1, read on the forward strand.
AATGCATGGACAGAAAATGAGCCACGCAGGCACTCCCATCCGCCATCAGGGCAACGCCTGCCTGCTCCGACATGGCGTCCCAGTGGCGCTGGCGTAGGCCAGGGTTGCACAGGACCTTTGAAAAACAGTTGTTTTATGTAAGAAACAGAGCAAGAGAAAGAGTCAGTGCTGCGCTCTGTTGGTTATACCTGCACCATCGGAATGTGTTCCTTAAAGTCGTCCACTTTAGCCTTTATGGTGGTGGCAATGTTCAGGGCACTGGGGACCTCACTGAAGCTTTTCTCCAGCTTGTAAAGGGTTCTCCAGAAGTTCCCAATGTCAGCCTCCACCTAAGTTAGGTAATTAGGTGGAGAAATAAAATATTGGTCAGTTTGTTCTGTATACCAGGGGTTCTTAACTTTGGGGTCAGGACCACATTTGGGGTTACGCAACACTGGGAGGGGGTCATCAGATGCCTTCAAGAAACTAGAAAATTTTTTATGAACAATTTGAGCCCCTTTTTCTGCAACTACACAAAACTTGCTATATTTTAACCTATTTTCGTAACTTTTTCTTGCCATATTTTTGCTCCTTTTAATGCATTTTTGCTACTTTGACACTTATTTCTGATTAAAACAAGGATTTCCATCTTTAAGATGACTATAATAATAATAAACGTTCCTGGATAACAGTGGATATTATTCAGATGAATAAATAAATGTGGTTATCACAGATTCATAGAACAATGGACCATCATTTTACTGACTTTATGGATGGACCCCAAAAATCTCTCCACTTTATTCCCCCTTATAGATGGTCCTGTCTCCACATGACTGTTCTTCCAATGTTCATGTTTGTGTTCAACCACCTTCAGCTACAGTGGGGGGCCCTGATCTCTGGAATCTTTATTTTGGGGGTCACAGACTGAAAAGTTTGAGAACCACTGCTGTAAACAAGGTAAAGCAAATGTCCGCTCTCCATACCTTGTCTGGGGACACACCAGATATCGGTCCGTGGAGCCACCGATCATGCTGCTCTAAGAATGAAGACGCTGTTTCATAAAGCTGGAGGTATGGCATCAACCTATCATGGACCTCCTTCCTCTGTGGATACTGAGACACAGACCAACCAAAGGCCTCCTCCTCCAAATTCAACTCATTAATCTTTACAAGGGAAAAAAAAGGCAAGAGTGAGACCAGTTGATTCATTTAGTAAATTAATAAATGACAATAAACACATACAAACTCAAATAAGGGTTTGAAGCAGAAATAATATGTCGAGATAAAAGTGAAATAAACAGAAGCAGAAGGTGCCACAAGTTGGCAAGTGTTACTTTTGCTATCAATGCAACAAAATTTGCATCATACATTTCCAATGAGTAACTGCTGCATCACAGAGGTGGAGCTGATACGTTTCCATTCAAGTCAATGCGTCAATTTCTACCGCATGCGTATGTGGTCCGTCACTGCTGCGTAACGACTCAGTCTGGCGCCCTCCACAATAGATACGCAGACCTTCTATTTTTGATTTATAAATTCACCAAAGATCTGCTCGTGCGGGACAGGAAGTAGTGCATACAGACTAAAACATTTGGTCTATTAAAAAAAATTAAAAATACTTTGTGTTCAAAGCGGATCGTATTTCCATCCATTTTCCGACCCTCTTGTTCCTTTTTCAGGGTGGCGGAGGTGTGCTGGTGCCAATCTCCAGCTTTCTTCAGGCGCTAGGGGGCGGGGCTACACCCTGGACAGGGCAGTGGATCGTACTTCACATATACAGTAAATATTGACCTAGTCCATGGTTGAATCACATTAATCTCCACAAAAGCTGAAGATCTACAGGGCAGGACTGAGTCGATTTCCTTCTGCTCCAAGAACAAAATGAACTGTTCATATGGCTTTGTGGTTCTCTTTGTATTCACTACAACTCACTATATCACGCAGTGAATTAGCGAGATCTCCTGAATCCTCACCGCAACAGTTACGCATCACAAACAGAGGCAGTGGGGAATGAGGGACAGCGGATTACGCAGCAGATACGTTGTGGAGTAGTTACGCATCCAGTGGAAATCCCAGTAAAAGGTTAGCTACACTTCTCAAGATGCCTTTTTCACCCACAAAGTTCATATCCTCAGAATGTTCTATACCTTTTCTATAGCCCGGTCAAGGTTGGCATTAAGGGCCTGAGCTTTTTTCAGGTAATCGCTGAGATCGACCACGTCTCCAAAGCTGTTAAACATCTCCACTTGGACACTGTAGCTTTGTAGATCTTCCACAAAGCGCTCGCGACTCAACTAGAAGCAAACAGGAACACAGTGCTCGTCATATCAATAGTTTCACACTTGCATAACACCACAAGAGACACAGACCTTAAGCCCCGTCTGATACTGCTTGGTCTTTTCAGCAACTATCTGACGATGTTCCTCAAAGACGGACTGCATGCGCTTAAACCAGTGGACGGTCTGAGCGTTGAGATCCATGTGCCGAGTCGAGAGAGTGACAAAATCAATCAGGCAGCACATCTGTGCGATAGAATCAGCCAGCCTTTGCTCTAGCATTGGCATTTCTGTCGCCTCCACTTCATCAATGTAGGCCTGGATGTGGAGAAAGAAGAAGTCTTCATCTAGTGCCAAGGTCACTGTCCAGACAGCAAACAAGGTGAGACAGATACAGTATGAAGTCTGAGAAAATGTTTTATGTCTTTTGCTTCTGTCGGCCAAAGCAAGGTCAGAAGAATAAAAACAATTTAAAACTCAGTGAGGATTGATAAATGATACCAATACAGATGTCTGTACTGACCTGTGATGTAAATAATATCAGTAAATATCAAATATTGAAGGTTCTCACCTTGAGTTCCATCAGTTTTTGAGTATCGGGCGGTGTGCTCAAAGCCTTTTCAGAAATCATTTCAAACTCATTGCAGAGCCTGTCAAAAAAAGAAAGGTAATAACAAATCTCAAAAACTATTCCTGCCTTATTGCACTGGTATTTATCCAGTTTGTGTTGTAATGTAATGGCCTGGTTTGTTAGTCCTGCACAGAGCAAGCTTGATGTAACTCAAATCAAATCCCCATAAACTGCGCTTTCCTTCTCAATCATTTGTAAGACATGGTTTCATTCTCAACATAATAAAATTGTGTGTTTGTGTCAAATAAGAAGAAAAAGTGGGATGAGCTATTCTCTGACTTCTCGTTGGCTCCTTGATGGTCCTGTAACATCTTTGCGAGCACTTGTTGCTGTAGGTCCTGAGCTCGCTTGACAAGAACACGGATGAGCTTTTCAGAATGGATCTCAAACATACCAAGATGTACCACCTGATTGAAATAATGGTACAAAATGGAAATCTTTTAATGTAATTTAACACCCATCTGATGACAAGCCTTTAACAAAGTAAATGGGTCAATGACGTGACACCTAAAAATTGCGAGACACTAGGAGGGGTTTGCAAGATGCCTTCAAGAAACTAAGGATATTTTTGGTACAATTTAGCTCATTTTTGCCTATTTTTAACTTTTTTCTGCAACTACATAAAACTTGCCATATTTCAACCTATTTTCCTCAGCAAGTTGACAATCGAAACATATTAGGAGACCAAAGTCAATTTCTGTCTAGACAATATAAATGATTAACATATTATTCAAAATAAAGACCAAATGAACCCTTATACGTCATTGACCCAGTTTTTTTAATGCAAAGTAAACCACTGGTTTTACCCTAACTGAGGTGTACTGGATCTCATCAGCCAAATGCTGGTAGCGTATCACTTCCTCCATCATTTCCTGGAAGGAGTTCTGCTCTCTGAGAAACTGCTGCACGTCTTCGTCGGCCTGCCTTGTTATCAGTTTGGCGTATTTATCGTAATGGTGGACGTAATCCTTTGGCTGAACAGACTCACTCCACAGCACCCTGCGAACCTGCTCCAGCTGAGCCTGAACAATTTCTGGGAGGACGACTGGTTTCAGGGTGCTGCCAAACTGGGAGCTTGGCTGGGGGGACATTTTGTGGAAACTCAGAAAACACACTAAACAATTTATATGAATGTGCATGTACTTAAAAACTAGAATGGATGCAGAAAAGTCCTTGACTTACCCACTGAGGGTAGAGTTTGGTTTCCACACGGGGAAACATGCTGACAGATCTAAGCATGACATCATAGATCTTCACCAAGACCTCCTCAAACATTTGGAAGTCTGGCTCAAACTTGATCTCTTTGTCCTCCAGGATCAGGTGCACAACAAATACTGGACCAGCTTGGTGTGTGTGCTACGTCGTCATTGGAAATACAAACAGGATTTAATAGTGTTTACTTATTGCAGTGGATGAACAGTTCAAACCATTATACCAGGAGTTTGGAGACCAGGTTCGTGTAATCACTCATTGAGTCTAAAACCAGACTCTGTAGTTGGGAGCTCATCAGCACAGCCACACAGTTGAAGAACGACTGCAGTTTGCTCGCGTTGTTGGAGGCGGGCAGAACTTTACGTCTGCACCCGTTAAAGTAGATGTCGTGCACTTCAGGAATCCAACTAAAGGGAAAGAAAACTACTTTTAAGTCTGATCTAAGATGGGGAAGGCAAACAAAACCCAAAGACTAAGATTTTTATACAATTCCGATAATACAGTAAGCCTTCTGTAAAAGACACAGACAAAGAGTCCTGCAAAGATACTCAAACGCAAGCACTATGTTTGTATGTCAGTGGTTCTCAACCCTGAAAATAAAGGTTCCAGAGAGCAGGGACCCCCACTGTAGCTGAAGGTGGTTGAACACAGACATGAACATTGAAGAACAGTCATGTGGAGACAGGACCATCTATAAGGGGGGATAAAGGGGAGAGATTTTTGTTGTCCATCCATAAAGTCAGTAAAATGATGGTCCATTGTTCTATGAATCTGTGATAACCACATTTATTTATTCATCTGAATAATATCCACTGTTATCCAGGAAGTTTACTATTATTTGGGCCAAAGTGTATAGTCATCTTGACGATAGAAATCCTTGTTTTAATCAGAAATAAAAATGGGTTAAAAGTGACAAAAAATGGTGGAGAAATTGGGTTTAAAAAAACACAGGAATTGGATCAAATTTGCAAATTTGAGTGGCCAAAAATGGACAGAAAAAGTGGTAAAAAGTGTGAATATTGGAACAATTAGTTTAAACTGGCAAAAAATGGGCATGACAAATCGTGAATGTGGTTAAATTGGTCAAAATAATCATGAAATTAGGTGAAAAGAGGTTGAAAGGCACAATAATGGGTCAACATATGTGACATTAGGTGGAAAAGTGGTGGAAAGGGTTTATAAATGCTGAAAATTGTTGTGAAAGTGGAAAAAAATGTGTAGAAAAGGCACTGAAATTTAATGGAGAAGTGTCAGAAATGGAAGTAATGTAGCAAAAATGCATGGCAGAAAAACGTGATGAAAACAGGTTTTGTGTAGGGTAAAAATAAGCAACAATAGTTTCTTGAAGGGATCTGGTGACCCTCTCCCAGTGTCTCACAACACCAAATGGGGTCCTTGACCCCAAGGTTGAGATGTATGTAATGAACAGCAGTCTGGACTTACTTTGTAAGGAGGAATTCTCTGGTGGTGTAAACTTGATGTCCGACAATTTGTTGAAACTCGTTCAGCTCAAATGACTTCTTTCTGCTCCAAAACTCCTCTACGTTGATCAGATGGAGATGTCTGCAAACAGTTTGCTTATAAGGGTTGAATCAATTCCAAAAAATACAACAAATGTCAGGCCACCATTCAAATCAATTGCATGCAATGGGTATTTGGTAACAGTGAACTTTAAATATTATGAGAATATTAGCGCAAGTATCAGTGTCAAGCTACTTTAAAGATAATGGAAGTCTAACTCCCTTAAAGGAACCTTGTTAAACAGTGGACAGAAAACTTACGAGTATTTGGAATGAACCAAATATTTCTTGCTGAGAAGCGAAGCAGTACCTAATTAAAAAGAGTAATAAATAAAAAGACAGTGTTTTCTTACTTGTAGGACTTGTGCCAAAGGTCCAGCAGCTGCATCATGGTGGGACTAATCAAAAAGAGGTTTCTACTCATCAACATCTGAGCTTCAACAAATGATTTGTTCCACGGTTTGGGCATTATTTCCAACCTTAGGTTAAAAAACGACAAAGTGACAGTGAAAGACCAGTCATGGTTTCCACAGGTGAGTTCAGAAGACTTTATAGTAGTCGCTACTTTCATTGTCAGCTTTTCTATCATTTTAAACAATGTGTGTAAAGTCATTTTCAGCCCAGGATTGTTATAAGACACAGAACGTGAAAGGTTTCCTCTTTATAAAGTTCAGATGGCTCACAATGACACACAAGGTCTGTTTGCTAAATGCCACTGGGGGCTAATTTCCCCCTTGAAAAAGCACAATGCCTTTGTTAGGCTGCAGGTTGTGGAATTGGATTCTATTACAACACAAGCTTCTTAATATTAATGGTATTTTCCTGCCTCTGGTTTTTTGTCTTTGTTTGTATTTCAGCTCTTTGTATTTTCAGCAGCATCGTGGTTACACTCCAACGGTGGCTCCATTGTTTCACTGTATGAGATTTCAGCCGCTTTCAGGAACGGTTCAATCCATTATTAACACTTTTATTTCTCTTCAGATGTCAAAACAAAATAACATACTCAAAATATAATCATAATATAACGTTATTATGAGCTCACACTTCAAGTCCTATGAGGAAATGTTTGAGGAAATGAGAATATATGCCAGGGTTCCTACAGTTTTAGTCAAATTCAAGACTTTTTGAAACTTTTTACTGCCATTTGAACATTTACATGGGGTTTACATTGGGTTTACAAAGGGTTTACATGGGGTTTATATGGGGTTTACATGGGCTTTACATAGGGTTTACAAAGGGTTTACATGGGGTTTATATGGGGTTTACATGGGGTTTATATGGGGTTTACATGGGGTTTACATAGGGTTTACAAAGGGTTTACATTGGGTTTACATAGGGTTTACATGGGGTTTATATGGGGTTTACATGGGGTTTACATAGGGTTTACAAAGGGTTTACATGGGGTTTATATGGGGTTTACATGGGGTTTACATGGGGCTAGGGTCATTTTTTTCTAGTGTCTAGTGCAGACGTACAACTGGCGGCCCCCATAGTAAACACACAAAAATACAAAAAATTTAGTAAAATAAACAAAAAAACAGACTAAATTATTTAAAATCACTCCAAAATCACAATATGACTACAAAAATAGCCAGAAATCTATTCACAAAAATTCAAAACTTAGTTCGACAGGCAATTTTCGTTAAATTTACATTTTACCCATGTTATTTATACATATTTATGTGTTAAAATTACCCATTATACCGTACATGTCATGGGGGCCCCATTTTTCAATTGACGACTCCGTTAGTTCTCGTTAGATCGGAATGGAGTTTGGTATGAATACTGAATGAATATGCTGAGATGTTCGGAGACCTTTTTTTTTAAACGGGGCCCGGGGGCACACCCCCCATTTCCGGTAATTTCCAAATTTATGGGAACATAGTCGTGTGATATATCGTTACGTAGATTACGATTATGCCTGACACAATTCGATTAGGGGCCCCTAAAAGTGAAACTGATTCAGATTAACTATATATTGAACGTAAAGATACAGTATTAACATTAATATTAACCTGCCATCACCATGTTTGTTTTAGCTGTGAGGTAGTTTGAGAGGGAGGAGCTCACATTCTTACATAGGGTAGGAGGAGTCAGGATTGTCAGGAGGACTTTCCCCCTTATGATTCATAAGGGGGCAAAACTCCAACTTGACCATTTGGAGCTGACTTTTTACAAAATGTGGAATGACAAGGGAGGGAGAAAACAGAACTTTTTCAACTTTGGCCCTCTGAATGAGGCTAAAGGTATGTATATCACTGTAGCTAAACCATTATAAAGTGATTTTTCATAATACTGCACCTTTAAGATGAACTACTTTGTATTTGGTCCCTGAGCTAAAATGAGTTTGACACCCATGTCCTACATAATCATTAGTCAGCACTGTTTACGAGAACTTGTCAACTTACTCGACTCTGTGAGGTGGAACGTCTATTTCTTTGCCCGTTTCACATTTCTTTGGATCTACAAATGTGCGATGCACTGCGTTGACAAAAGAGTCCACAGAAACACACAATTTAAAGGCATAATCACACATAAAAACCATTAACAAGGTCTAATAACAGCTTTTTAAGGTGATGTGTGGGTGTAAATAGACTTACAGACTGATGCTTTGACACTGAGCAGATAGTCCTCCTTCACCTCATGGATCAGCAGCTGCAGTGAGCCGATATCGCTCTTTAATCGACCAGGTATTGGATCCAAAATGTTCTTCAGCCAAGACTCGGGCAGCGGTGCAACATCATCCAGGTTCAGACCATTCTGGATGTAGAAAGAGTATCTCTGACAGGACAACAGGACAGGACAACAAACACAAACTCTTTCAGTGGTGAAAACATGATTAACAAACTTGTTGATCATAAAGCTGCGTGTTTCTGTGTGAACATCCAAATTCATTGATTTCATCATGGATCTATGATTTTTGCTTTATTACCATCTATTAGTTACAATTCCTATTATTGATAAATAACATCTATTAGGGGCCAGGCAGCCATCTTCTTTTTCTTGTTCCTTCTTCTTCTTCCATATTATTTTCTTCTTCTTGTGTATAATCTATGGATGCGTACACATCCATAGATTATAGCTACCAAATTTCAGCCCGATCTGTTCACAAATAACAGAGGAGTAGTGATTTTAACTAGTGTACACAAGAAGAAGAAGAAGAAGAAGAAGAAGAAGAAGAAGAAGACGAAGACGAAGACGAAGACGAAGACGAAGAAGAAGAAGAAGAAGAAGAAGAAGAAGAAGAACAACAACAACAGCCTAAAAATGCAGTCAGCAGCTGCACTCACAGAAACAGGTACTTTAATAAGAGCATGACGCATATATATATATATATATATATATATATATATATATATATATATATATATATATATATATATAAATATCGCAACTACATTAAAGCTGTCTTGTTAAATCTCACCTTGTCATAGTCCATTTTTGGTTTGGGGGACCCATGTGTTGGGGGGTCGGTGTCCTCTTCATCCAGTGCACTGCAATGAATAATTTACAAACAGAAAAAAAACAAAAAATACAGATATATTTGTATTTTACATATAAATATTAGTGGTGGGACTCAATTACAAAAAAATACCTCATAAATGGGAGACTTTGTAATTAATACATTTTGATTAATTTGACACGAGAAGCAACGTTTTTCCAATTTAAATAGATTTTGGTAAGATGCTGAATCAATGAAAACAAGATATTTAAAATAAAATTAACGCCCACAGCAACAACTTCTCCTCTGGTTCTCCTGTTTCTTGTGTTGTGGTCTGTGCATCATTACTATGGGTATATCAGGAACTCGTGCAATGAGAAAGGTTACACGCTGTTTGGAGTTAAAAAGAAAGGTGATTAAATGAGGGTTTTTTTTGTCCCATCCCTAATATATATCTTTTTATATCTCAAAATTACAAAAAAAGTGTAACATACCCAAAGAATCGGACTAGATCTCGACGGCTGCTCCTGTGCTTTTCTTGCAGCTCCTTAACACGAGGTCTGCTGCCCCACCTGAAGGTCCCAGGAGAGTGTGAAGCACTTCTGTGGCTCACTGAGTTCAACACACCCTCACTTACTGCACCTTTAACATCACAATAATTAAGAACAGGAGAATTAACCACCAACCGCACAATGCACTGCATCGTTCTGAAGGTATGAAGGAGTTAATGCTAATGCTAACGTTCACACACAGTCAGTCATACCTGAGGAGGTTCCAACACTGGATGGAGCTCCTTGGAGGAGTGGAGGAAGCGTGAACAAATGTTTGTTTTCCATCCATGGCTGTTTCCTGGGAACCTGAATGTGAGGTGGAACACACTGGTTCTCAAACTGGGCCTCGAACCGCAGCTTTATTGTCCTTTTAGTGTTTTTCCTGTCATCTTGTGTGTTTTGGGAGTAACTGTATTTCTAATGTCATTTCATGTCTTTTTGTTGTCATTTTTCTGTCATTCTGTGTCTTTTCGTTGTCGTTTTATGAATCATGAGTTATTTTGTGTATTTTTGTTGTTCTTTTTGTGTTTTTTCTGTCAATTTGTGTGTTTTTGGAGTAATTGTATTTCTAAGGTGTCTTTTCGTGGTCATTTTTCTGTCATTCTGTGTATTTTCATTGTCATACTGTATATTTCTCTGTTTTGTACTCTTTTTGTGTATTTGTGTTGTCCTTGTGTGTTTTTTGGTCATTTTGTGTGTTTTTAGGATAATTGTATTTCTGATGTCATTTTGTGTCTTTTTGTTGTAATTTTTCTGTCATTCTGTGTATTTTCATTGTCGTTTTGGAGTATTTGTTTGTATTTCAGATGTAATTTGGTGTTTTTTTTGTTGGTGTTTGTATATTTCTGTGTTTTGTACTCTTTTTGTGTATTTTTATCGTCCTCTGTATGTTTGTTAGTCATTTTGTGTGATTTTGAAGTAATAGAATTTCTGATGTGTTTTTGTGTCTATTTGTAGTTTATCTATCATTCTGTGTAATTTCCTTAACAGATTGTATATTTCTCTGTGTTTTGTAGACATTTTGTGTATTTTTGTTGTCCTTTTTGTTTTCATTTGGTCATTGTGTGTTTTTAGGGTAATTGTTTGTATTTCTGATGTCATTATGTGTATTTTTTCTGTCATTCTGTGAATATTTCTCTGTTTTGTAGTCATTTTGTGTGTTTTTGGAGTACTTCTTTGCATTTCTGATGTCTTTTTGTTGTCGTTTTCTGTCACTCAGTGTATTTTTGCTGTCATTTTGCAATTTTGCTGTTTTGAAGTCATTTTGTGCATTTTTTTTGTTGTTTTTTTTTGTCCTTTTGTTTTTTCTGTGATTTTGAAGTAATTGTTTGTATTTCTGATGTGTTTTTGTCCTTTTTTGTCATTTATCTGTCATTCTCTGTATTTTTCATTGTCATATTTTGTATTTCTCTGTGTTTCGTGGTCATATTTTGTATTTCGTGTGTCTTTTATTTCGTCAGGTTGTGCCTTTATGGCCTCTGTTTCTGGCCCAAAGTGTCACATTAAAAGTGGTGATAATAAAACAGTACATTGTAACACAGTAAGTATTTTGGATTTCCATTTCCATCAACAGATACATTAAAATATGGCAACAATCAACTCAACACGTGCTTGATTGACGGGGCGAAAGGTTACTCAATATTTTTGCAATAAAAATGATTGTTAAACTTGAAATAATGTTTAGTAATAATGTACTACTTATAGTTACAGCAGTGCTTACTTTGTTAACATTATTTAAACACGGTAAAACCATCATTACGTGGTCACACAATGTGACGACCACAGATTTCTGCGCAACACCGAAAGTTAGCATAAAATATAGCACAATAGCTAAAAGCTTTATTTGGTTATTTAGTTTCACCTTTTTATCAAAAGTCAACATTAAACTCACCTGAAACAATGTAAAATGGATTAAAAGTAACGACAGTGTCTCTTAACTAAACAGTCAATTTAATATCACGAAGTGAATCAACTTAACCACAATAAACTGACTAAATGTATCTAAATAAGACTTTTATAACCTACCTTTGGTGAAATAGGCTCTGTTTTATCCGTAATTCTCTTCTTTAAACTCATGTTTGTGCTGAGTTTTAACTCAGACTTGTTCACGAGACCTTAATTACGGTTGCTAGGGGGCCGTTGCTAAGGAAGCCAGGTGGCGCCAGCCCTCGTAACAGGAGAGAGCATGTGGGACAACAGGCGGCCCGGGGGCCACATGCGGCCCTCCGTCGAATTTTGTGCGGCCCCTCCAAAGTAAATGGACAAGATGACTCCAAAAAGACACACAAAAATAAGATAAAAATCTACAAAGTGACAATGGAAATACACTATATGATTCATATAATACACAAAACAAAAATAAAAAAGAGAGAACTACAGAAAAGCATACAAAACAACAACAAAAGCAAACAAACGAACCTCAAAGTTACAAAGAAAGGACTCCAAAAAACACACTTCATGAGAGAAAAATAAACAAAACAACAAAGATACACAAAATTATAATTTTTTTAAACACACAAAACTACAACTAAATCCAGAGGTGAAAGTAATGAATTACAAGGACTCACGTTACTGTAATTGAGTTGCTTTTATGGGTACTAAAGTACTTTTTTGAGTAGATATTTAAAATCAGTTATTTAAAAGAAGTAATATGTTACTGAGTAAATTATTATTTTTTTTGTTTTTAAATGATCAACAGCCATTGTGAAACCGACCAATCAGATTACACGTAATGCACTGCGCCAAAACAACACTGAATGGAGGTTATTTTCAAAGTTTTAGAGCCTGAAAATTGTTGTATTTTTAATTGAATTTATATTATTTTATTGTTATTTTTAAGAATTGTACATTTTGACAAACCTTTTGTTTTATTTTTATACAGATGCCTTTGTGGAAAAAAAATTAAGATCCAACTGGGGTAGATTTCATCTCTTCCTTTTTAAGTTTCAACATGAGATATTTACTGTATGCAAGGGTACTGTACCAAGATTTATTACCAAAAATAAACATGGGGGGTAAAAGTAACAAGTATCTTTTACTTTGAGTACTATTATTACTATTACTAAGTGTTTCACGCAAGTGTTGGTGTGTGCGCACGATTATTAGTGTATGCATGCAAGTGTTGGTGTGTGCGCGCAAGAGTTTGGTTTGTGTGTGCAAGTGTTCCGTGCAAGTGTTGGTGTGTGCGCAAGAGTGTTGGTTTGTGGGCGCAAGGGCATTGGTGCGCGTGCAAGGGTTTTGTGCAAGTTTTGGTGTGGGTGCGCAAGTGTTTGTTTGTGGCTCTGTTTATATCCAAGCTTATTTTATTGAGTATGGAATTGTGCCAGTGATGTTAAAAAAATAAATAGACTAATAATAATTGTGCCCACCCATGCTTTTTACAGCCCCCTAAAGACCAAAGGTCTAGCGGTGTGTAGAATATATCAGTCCTCTTTACACTTCTGGATACTACTGTACATTGAAACAATAAGCCTTTTAAACCATTAATCATTAACTCACTCAATGATATAATAAAACTAATACAATATTAGGGAAAAATGTCTTGCCTGTCCTATAATAAAATAACAACAGCATAAAGTTGTTACGTTTTTGGCTCAACATCTGATTACATTATTGACTGGTTATTACATTTTGGGTTTTATTAATTTTTTTTTATTACAATTTGGGTCTTGTTACATTTCGGGCTCTAACATGGCAGGATGTGATGGAAGAACAATAATAAACTGTCCACATTCATTTATTTTGGCTCAGGGCGTAAACATCAAATTCCCAACAAATCAAACAGTTTGAAAATGGATCATAAAGTGTTTGAGATGTGAATGATTTCAAAAGGAAAAGGAAGAGTTCACATACTACAAGAAACAATCATATTTTTTATTATCTGTAAAAACTCTGAATATATATTACATAAAACCATCCATATACCTATTTACACAAGTATACAAAACAACAAAAACATTGGTATAAATGTACAAATACAAATGTAATCTGATATTTGGTCCAGATGGATGTAAATGTATTTTAAACGTATAAATGCTGGTTCTGAATATGTCAGAACTACTGTATGTGTGGAACGCTGAGGGTTGATGGTTCAGATCCTCATTCATTCACCTACACAGACTTCTTCAACCCAGGCAGTGAGAGCTCGTACCTGTAGACAACACACACACACACAATTATACATCAACCACTGCAAATTAAACTTTTGATTTAAAACGTAAAAACTGTGTGATTGGAGAATAAACAATAAATCACAGTAAAAACACTTCTATGCATCGGTCTACTGGACTCCACATCCCACAATGCAATGCACCAAACTTTTCCAACAATGTCAATAAGAGAGTGTTTACAGTAGACATATAATAATAATAATAATAATAATAATAATAATAATAATAATAATGAGGTGTTTCTTACCAGTCTGTGACTCCTTTGATCAGATCCATCTCTGACAGATCAACCAACACCTGTGGACAGAGGTCACAGTGTTAATAATAATAATAACTAGTGTGTGTACAGCATGGTGATCATGTGACCCACCATGCCGATGTCCTTCTTCTCCCTCCTGTGGAACATCCTGTTGTTTTTCACGGCCACATCCAGCTTCCTGGTCGTTGCGTCTTCCAGTGAGACGTCGTATTCAAACCTGATGACGAGCAGGCGTTAACGTTAATAGAGGTGAAGGAGGCGGGACATCTCATTCATTCTGTGTTTACTTGTGATTAAAGACGGGGTTCACCGTCCTCCTCTTCACTTGTGTCCTCTTACGGTTGATCCAGGTCTGGTCAGGGAGTAAATAGAGGCGTACGTAGGAGTCAGAGCCGTTCTCACTGCACGGAAATAAGTTCCTGTCGGACACATTAACATTAAAAAATAAAAATAAATAAATAACTTAATTAAAAAATATATATATATACACATATATATAACTTCAGAAACAGTAAAAGTGAAATATACACAAATAAATAAAACATAGTAATAATGACAACAGTAATTATAATTGTAACAAGAAAAAAATTAATAAATAAATACATAAATAAATAAAAATAATAATAAAGGAAAAAAACAAAATAATCAGAAAATAACTAGAAAATAACCATTACATGAATGAATGAATAAATAAATAATAATAAAGGACAAAAGACAAAGTAACTAGAAAAAATAACAATCAAATAAATACATTTGTTAATTGATGCATAAAAATAATAATAATAATAATAATAATAATAATAATAATAATAATAATAATAATAATAATAAAGGAACAAAGACAAAATAGTCAAATAAAAACAACATAATACATGAAATAATTAATAAATAATAATAATAAATGAAAAAAGACAAAATAGTCAGAAAATAACAAGAAAATAAACAAACAAATTAATTAATTAATATAATAATAATATTTGAACGATGGTGAGGAATTTTATGACTATTTGCTACAACCCATTTTAAATAATCAAATTAAAAACTTTAAATTCTTTAAATCATCCTTTAATCTGCTCCTCCTCAAACGGTGCGCTGCATGCGCATAAAAATGGAAACTGGTTTTGTTTTGGGTTTTTTTGCGTAAAAAGACGTTTACCTATCCTTCACTTTAGCCCAATAACATTAGGATGTTAGAGATCAGGCCCACACATTTATTAAATATGAAAGGTAATTATAATAGTGACTCGTCACATGTAATACCAGTCTGTACCTGCAGGCGGTGACCTGGACGATGAGCTTCTTTCGTAGTGTAGCGTAGCGTACGGTTAGCTGGATCTCTCCAAACGAGCCCTCATGGTTCCTGATGGCTCTGGAATCATATAGAGAGAGAATTAGAGCTGGTTACGGTTATTGATGAGGTCACTTCCTGTCACAGACTCACTCTGGGTAAGGAGCTCCCTCTAACAGGTCGAACCGTGACGAGCCTAAGGAGTTCTCCGACAGCAGGCTGTGGGAGTCGTACCGACGCATGTTGGAAGGAGCAGACGACGGAGACGTGGATGTTTGAGCAGCGAGGAAGGAACCACGGCGCTGAGGGAGATACTCCTCACCTGAGCCGTTCTGAGGGCCAGGGGTCTGGGTGGGGGAGGAGGCTGCTGGGACGCTGCTGGAGGGAGTGATGGGAGCAGAAGAACCTGGTCCTGGTTCTCTTTGCTTAGGGGGAGGAGTCAGGATGATCTTAGGAGGCGGTTCCTCCACAGCGAGAATCTACCACGGATCAATAAACAACGTTAGAGTGAAACAATGGTTGTGGTCAGAAAGCAGAACTCACGCACCAACATGATCAAATAATAAAACAACATTTTGTGTGTTTCTGTTGTTTTTTGTGTATCTGCATTGTCGTTTTGTCTATTTTTCTCATCTTGTGTAATGTTGTTGACCATTTATGTATTTTTTTTTTTAATTTTTGTGTGTTTTTGGATTCTTTTTGTGTATGTTTATCACTTTCTGTATTTTTGTTGTCTATGTGTGTGTTTGTGTGTGTGATGTCATTCCGATTTCGTGTATTTCCGTGAAAAACCAAAATTTCAACATCCACCATTGTTTTGACAAAGCTTTCAATCGATAAAAACGGCTCAAATGTCACTTTTTTTTTTAAGGTCAAACTGGATTCAGGAGTGGATGAGAACAACTTTAGTTTCATCTTTTTTAATGTCAACTTTGTGTATTTATGTTGTCAGTTTGTTTTTTTTTTAAGTAATATTGTGTATTTGGATTTGTTTTGTTTATTTGCTTTGTCACATTCTGTATTTTCATTGTCTGTGTGTGTGTATTTTGAGTCATTTTTGTCTACATTTTCTGTCATTTTGTGTTTTTTTTTTGTCATCTTGTGTAATGTGTGTATCTTTGTTTTTGTTTTGTGTATCTTTGTTTTTGTTTTGTGTATTTGGATTCCTTTTCCATTTGTTTCGTCACTTTCTGCATTTTTGTAGTCTGTGTATTTTTGTGTCATTTTGTACAATTTTAGATTCATTTTGTGTATTTTTCTATTGTCATGTGTGTTATTGGAGGTGTACATTTTTGTTGTCGTTTTGCACGTCTGGAGTTAATTGTAGAACATTGTAATTTTGTATGGTTTTATGTATAACACCGAGTTTTATTACAGGGTGTGTGTGTGTGTGTGTGTGTGCGCCCCCACCCTAAGAACAGCCTTCAGTTTAATCTGACTGTTAGCTCCAGAACGTTCCAGCTGGAATCGTTGGTCCAGGCTCATGTTGGACGTGGCCAGAAGTCGACTGAGCGGCAGGTGGAGAACGCCCAGCTGGGTTTTCTTTTCATGTTCTTTGACCTGAACAAACAGAGAACGTCACACATCCTGTGGTCAAAAACCGCAAATTATACACCAACACACGATCAAACAAAAATACTAAGGGTTTGTGTGTTTTTACATATATTCTTATTTTGTGTCATTTTGGTTATTTATGTTGTCGATTTGTGTGTTTTTGAGTCATTTTTCTGTATTTTGTTGTCATTTTGTCTTATGTTGACATTTTGTGTACTTTTGTTGTCGTCTAGTATGTTTTTACATTCATTTTGTGTATTTACGTTGTTTTTAAATTGTATCTTTTTGTCATTTTGTGTATTGATGTTGTCGTTGGTGTTTTTAGATTCAATTTGTGTATGTTTTTGATAATTTTGTGCATTTCTTTTTCATTATTTATGTTGTCGATTCATAAGTTTTTGAAGTCATTTTGTCTATTTGCATTGTCGTTTTGTCATCTTGTGAAATCTCGTCGACCTTCTGTGTATTGTTGTTGTTTTGTGTGTTTTTGGCTTTCTTTTGGTGTATTTTTTTTTTTTGTCACTTTCTGTATTTTTGTTGTCAATATGTGTGTTTTTGGAGTCATTATAGGTGGTTTTGTATGACAATGACAGTGTGTGTAACCTTTATTAATGCTGAGTGACACTCGTACCTGAAGACTGAGCTGCTCTGTCCTCACATTACGCACAAAGAAGGAGAACCCCTCCTCCCACGCGGGGTCTTTCGATGAAAACACGACCTGTGCAAACAGAAAAATCACATCTTTAAGGACGGACCTTACATTTGACTTTGAAGAAGCTTTGGTAGAATTTGATTGGATGTCATGGTGGTTATGAGAACATTACCTTGCTTTTCTGAACATCTTCACCGACAGAAAACTCCACGTACGACGATGGGTGAGCAACTCTCCGCGCCAGCTGAAAAAAAACCACATTTTGAAGCAATTCAAGCTGTGGTTTAGTAAAAATACTTAAGGTCTGATCTCCTTTCTTGTCATTAATGATAAATATAAGCTATATTTTTCTTTGATCTACTATCTGTCCATTCTCTCTCAACTTTAACCGCTGTCGTGTGGTGTTTCTCCTGCTCTAACCACATGTATTTATTTATTTGGAAAAATATCCACCGTTATTATAGTCATATTAAAGATGTAAATCCTTATTTTAATAATAAAATGAGTTAAAAGCAGTGTTGGGAGGAACACAATATAAAACAAGTTACTGTAATATTTTCCTTTTTTAAGTAACGCAGTGATATAACGCTTTTACTGAAACAAAACTCAGCAATATATCACTTGTTACAATCTCAGTAACGCTAGTTACATGGAAACTTTAATGAATTCCACTGATATTCTAATAAAAATGAAAAAAAAAAAAGTCAGAAAAGTGTTGAAGACGCCCCCGTAAATTCTACCCATTTCTGCGGCGTAGAAGAAGAACCTCCACACCGACTTCTTTCCTGCAGAGCTAACTGTTGCAAATCATAACGCATCGCCATGGAAACGGACTACACATTCGTAAGGTGGAATTACTCCTACAATTTCAAAGTCATTCATTCATACCTACTGTTATCTGAACAATAAAGATTCATTTTGTGTTTTTGTTTTAATCAATACATTTCTGATTGTATATTTTTATTTAAAAGGAAAAGGAAAGTGTTTTGTGGTGTCACATATATAGACATTAATCTGTAATGTATCAGTGTAATTGGGTTTAATATTTTAAAATGGCTTCACATAACATAAATGTGCTATTAGCTGAAAGTAACTTAAAGTAGTGCAACTCCGTTAAGCTTTTATGCTTGTAAGTAGTAATATAAAATGTATTACAAATTTAGAGTAAATTGTCCAACACTGGTTAAAAGTGACCAAAAATGGTGGAAAAGGTGATGAAATGGGATTTTAAAAAACCACAGAAATTGGTTAAAAAACAGAAAAAGTGGTAAAAAAAAAAAAAGGGTTCAAAATGTCATTTAGTTTAAAGTGGCAATTAATGGGCATGACAAATCACCAAGGTGGTTAAATTATAATCATGAAATATGGTGAAAATAGGTTAAAAGTGACAATAATGGGTCAACATACGTGACATTAGGTGTAAAAGTGGTGGAAAGTGTTTATAAGTGATGCAGAAAAGTCATTGAAATGTGATGTAAAAGTGTCAGAAATGTAGCAAAAATACATTAAAAGGAGAAAAAATATGACAAGAAAATGTGATAAAAGAAAAAGTGTAAAAATAAGCAAAAATGGACTGAAATCATTTAGAAAATATTCCTTTTGGTGTAGGCTATTTGTTTTATCACTTTCTGATTTTTGTTGTCGTTTAGTGTGTTTTTAGATTTGTGTATTTCTGTTGTTTTGGTTATGTTGTCAGTTTGTGTGTTTTTAAGGTCACTTACTGTTTTTGCATTTTCGTCTCATCTATTTTATCATCTTGTGAATTGTAATTGACTTTTTGTGTATCATGCCTGTCATTTTGTGTAACGTTGTCATTTTGTGTAATGTTTTTTGTCGTCATTTGTGTGTTTTTAGATTAATTTATTTTGGTTATTTATGTTGTCGATTCAGGTGTTTTTTTAAGTCATTTTGTGTATTTGTTTTGTCTATTTTTGTCATCTTGTGTAATGTTGCAAACCTTTTGTGTACTTTTGTTATTGTCTGTGTTTTTGGATTCCTTTTGGTGTATGTGGCAGGAATGGAAGTAATGTAATGTAGCAAAAATGATGAAAAATAGGTTCAAATATGGCGAGTTTGGTGAAGTTGCAGGAAAATGGTAAAAATAAGCAAAAATGGGCTCAAATTGTTCAGGAAATGTTCTTAGTGTCTTGAAGGCATCTGGCGACCCCCTCCCAGTGTCTCGAGTTGTGACCCCAAATGTGGTCCTGACCCCAAGGTTGAGAACACCTGCACTAAATGACGATGCTGCTAGGTCTTCATTTGACACAGATTGTAACCACTTTTATTGTAAATCTGTGGTCTTACCGTACGGGAACGCCACAGGCTGTATTTAAACACTAAGACAACAAGACGTAAAAGAAATCCTGTGTTTTTCAGTGTTTAGATGCAGTTTGAGGCTGTGACCAGCAGAGGGAACTAAAGAACTGTGTAATGTTTGCCTTTATAGACCTTCCACATCAATCAATGTGAACAAAACAAACTTAAAGTGATGAAAGATTACAACTCAAACATCTTCATCTGATTAAAGTTGGTTAATCCAGTTTGAATAAAATGGTTTGAAAGGAAACCAGATTAGAATCTGTCCGTACACCACAGGGAGGGACTTTAATGGAAGTTCTAGTTTAGTTTCTTTACCAAGTCGTTTTCTTAGAGCGACATAATCCATTGATTTCAGTGATTTTCTCTCCAACTAATCAAACCTAAACGTGAGTCTGAGCGTTTACCTGAAAGAGTGAACCCAGTGTGTGAAGCAGTGAGTAACAACAACACACCCTGAGGGAGAATGAGTGGCATGCAGCAGACAGACAGGAAATACTAGATCAGCACTGAGGCTAACAGAGGACACCTCTACACACGTACAACAAGAGTTTGGAATTTTAAAGCGGTTTGATTTTTAGGAGGTACAACATAGATAAATAAGTCAAAAATAACCAATAAAAAGCAAGTGGTTTTCTAGTCTGCAGCTTCATAAACGTGCAAAGGTTCATGTTTAAATCAGAAATACTGTAATATTCTATATATTCTCCATATTTTCTGTATTTATATTTATTTATTTTTCTTTCTTAATGCTGCTGGTAACCATAATTTCCCTGAGGCAGCCTTTTAAACATATCTATCTGTATATCTATATCACATGTATTAAACTCAAGGCCCGGGGCCCTTTAGAGCAGACGTGTCAAACTCATTTTAATTCAGGGGCCAAATATGCACCAGTTTGACCTTAAGTGGGCCGCAGACTTTTTTTGTGGAGAAAAAGAGCAAATTCAGCGTGAATGTGATTTTAGAAAAATTTAAAGTTCTTTCAGCAATTTCAGATAAAAAATGTCTGCCGTCATGTGACGCAAGAACTGAGAAAGAAAAGTGAAAAGTGACTTCTGCAAATATGTGGATTTTAATTGTTTTTTTGTTTTCTGTAGGGGCTGATAAATCTACAAGTGAATTAGTTGGTAATTTACAAAATGTTTCATGTTTTCTCTATTTTTCTTTTTACTTTCTCAAGCGGGCCAAATTTGATGCTCTAAAGGGCCGGATTGGGCTCCCGGGCCTTGAGTTTGACACAAGTGCTTTAGAGCACCCAATTCGGTCCACGACAGCAGGAATAAAACACAAATTCAATGAAACTCCACAATATTAGCAGAGCTCACATTTCCCCCCGTGTTTATGTCATTTTTAACCTCAAATTATTAAGATCATTTCTCCAAAATCTTACAATTTTCTTCAAATTATTGCACAAAATGTCCTCAAATTACATAAAAATTGGCCACAAAATCAAATAAATTTAAAGTGAAGGTCCTGCAGTTACTGAATCTGTCACTGATTGCTTTGATATTATCAGTGCCGTACATATTTTTTATTTATCTATATGTGGAAGTGTAAACTGGAGCATAATACTGATTAAATTACTCATTTCCACCTAAAATCTGCGTCCCACTGAAGATAAACTGCTCTGTATTTGGCCCCTGAACTAAAATGAGTTTGACGCCCCTGATCTACATGTTGTCTTCGAGGGTAAAGATTAAGATTATAAAAAGGTTTTTCACATTAATGGCGTATTTGTGTCTTACCCGTGAATCCTTTGAATCCTTTGGATGTTTGGCGTGTTCTGAGATCTCATTGTGATCTTTCTGCAGAAATAAAAAAAAATAAAACCCATGATAAGATCAGTGTGGTTAACAGCACTTTTTAGTAGGAGGGGGAGGGGCTAGGAAGGGGGAGGAGCTAACTCACTGGCAGGTTGGAGGCGCTGTCCAGGTACACTGAGAGCATGGCACAGGCCAGGCCGTTGTTGGACTGGAACAGAGAGTTAGTTACAAACAGCTGTTAGCATCAGCATCATTGTAGCATCGAGCTAACGAGGCACATGGGTCTGTCTGACCTCCTTCAGCAGGCTGGCATCAGTCTGCAGGGACAACCACTGCAACAGGAGGTGGACTTCACCGTATGGGACGCCCTCCAGAGGAAACCACTAGAAGTTATTAGAACAATTTAAAAAAACATCAGTGGGTTAGCTGCAGCTAGCTTAAACATGGTCTTTCTTTAACAAATATTGGACAAAATATTTATTAAATTAGAATTTTGGCTGCTTAAAGATCACTCACCAAATGCATAAATAAAACCACGGATAATTAAACAATGCCATCACAGGACTTAATGACTATCGACCCATTGCCCTGACGTCCGTAGTCATGAAGTCCTTTGAGAGGCTGGTACTGAGCCACCTGAAGTACATCACAGGACCACTGCTGGACCCCCTGCAGTTTGCCTATCGGGCAAACAGGTCTGTCGAGGATGCAGTCAACATTGGTCTGAACTACATCCTGCATCACCTCGACTCCCCAGGGACCTACGCTAGGATCCTGTTTGTGGATTTCAGCTCTGCGTTCAACACCATCATCCCGGACATCCTTCACCAGAAACTCACCCAGCTCACAGTGCCGGCCTCCACCTGTCAGTGGATCACCAACTTCCTGTCTGACAGGAAGCAGCAAGTAAGGCTGGGAGGCATCACATCCAGCACCCGGTCACTCAGCACTGGTGCCCCTCAGGGGTGTGTTCTCTCCCCACTGCTATTCTCCCTCTACACCAATGACTGCACCTCAGGGGACCCCTCTGTGAAACTCCTGAAGTTTGCAGACGACACCACCATCATCGGTCTCATCAGGGATGGGGACGAGTCTGCCTTCAGACGGGAGGTGGAACAGCTGGATCTCTGGTGCAGGCAGAACCATCTGGAACTGAACCCACTCAAGACTGTGGAGATGACAGTGGACTTCAGGAGAAATCCCCCCCCACTCACCCCCCTTACCATTCTGAATAGCAAAGTGGCTACTGTGGACTCCTTCAGGTTCCTGGGATCCACAATCTCACAGGACCTGAAGTGGACCTCCCACATAGACACAACCAGGAAAAAGGCACAGCAGAGGAAGTACTTCCTGCGTCAGCTGAGGAAGTTCAACCTGCCCCAGGAGCTGCTGATAATGTTCTACACCTCCATCATTCAGTCTGTTCTGTGCACCTCCATCACTGTCTGGTTTGGATCTACAACCAAACTAGACAGACACAGACTACAAAGGATAGTCAGGACTGCAGAAAAGATCATTGGTGTTGATCTGCCCTCCATCCAAGACTTATACCTGTCCAGGGTCAGGAAACGGGCAGGTAGCATCACTGCAGACCCCTCCCACCCTGCACACAATCTGTTTAAACTCCTCCCCTCCGGCAGACGCTACAGATCACTGTACGCCAAAACTTCCCGCCATAAAAACAGTTTCTTCCCTCAGGCTGTCACTCTGATCAACACTAAACAGTCAAAGAGTGTCAGACCTGTTTCTGTTACTGTGAAATAACCTGGAACTAAACATATCAACCCTGGAACAACCTGTCACTGTGAATGTTCATGGACATAATTTTTTCATCTAAATGTTCACCTATTTGCACTACTCATCAATGCACTACTGCACTATTATCTTATTATTATTATTATTGTATTCTTATTTTATTTCATTATTATTATTATTATTATTACTACTACTACTATTATTATCTTGTTATTTTTATTTAGTTTGCACATATTAGTCTAACTACTCTTATATTTATGTTTATACTTCTTTTTTCATTTATTTTTCTTTATTTTATTTATTTTTCTTTATTCTAGTTGATTGTTATTATTTAATGTTATACTACCTGAGAGAGCACAGGTCACCAAAAGAAATTCCTCGTGTGTATTCATTCACCCCTGGCCAATAAAGTTGATTCTGATTCTGATTCTGATAAAAATCCTCGTTCATCTCAAAACAAATACACAAAATGACTCCAAAAAACTACACCTAAGGACATCAAAAAGTCACAAAACGACAACGCAAAAGAAAAAAAACACATAAAAAGACCACATAAACACGCAACTATAAATAAAATACACAAAATAATGGAAGAATCTACAAAATGACTCCAAAAACAAAAATGATGATGAACTACACAAAACAAAAACAAACACACACAGAATTGGCAAAAATAAACACTAAAAATACACAAATAATGGAATTTATTATTTTTTTACAAAATGACAACAAAAATGCAGAATAAAAAAATAAAAAAATCCAGAAACACAAAATGATAACTTAACTACACAAATTGACTCATAACACAAAACAACAACAAATAGACAGAATGAGTGAAAAATATACCAATCAACACTAAAAATGTACAAAAACGACTATAAAAACACACAAAACCATTGTTGTTTCCTGTGTTAATGCTCAGATTGGTCATTTGTCTAAACGCTAACATGAATGTTGATCACATGACCCTCAAATCAGACATTTTTTCGGCCCCTAATGTGATAAAAGTTTCCCGTCACTGTCTTAGTGCATGTCAAAGATCTCACCTGATCGATTTCCTTCTCTCTCTTCACTTCCCCCAAATCCAGATTATATCTGAGGCATAAAATCACAGACAACAAAGTCAACACATTTACTTATTCCTCACAGGATGTTTGTAACGAGACGTTTAACATGTACGTCCCCCATTATTCTACGTAGAGTTACAGCAGGATGGGAAGCATTTGGTGAAAGATGTCAATTATAAAAAAAATAAACCTGATATTAACAATGTAAATATAAATTCAGAGCCCGACCGTCCAAGAAAGTCGTCTTTATCCGTGTCCTCGTCGTAGAGCTCCACCTCCAGCTCCTGACCAGGAGCCTCGTGAACCACAAACTACAGGTGGGAGAGGAAATAATCTACTTTAAAAAGTGTGTGTGTGTGTGTGTGTGTGTGTGTGTGTGTGTAACCACAGACAGAAAGAGCCAATAGTTCACTTTAATCACTCTGGGTGGTTAAAATAACATATTTGCTGTGCCACCATTTAAAGGTGTTGGATAAGATAAATGTTTATCACATAAAGTCATGGATCAATAAATACATTTTCAATACGTTTTCTTAGAAAAAAAAAAAGATGTAAATGGTTGAAATTAGGGGTGTCCCGATCCAATATTGATATCTGATATCAAGCCTTTTCTAACATTCCACACTACAAAATAAGAAATAAAAGTATATACAGACCCGCTCCAAAAAATTAGAATATCGTTGAAAAGTTGTTTGATTTACTTAATTACACTAAAAAGTTAAACTTTCATAAATTATAGATTCAGGGCCCACAATTTAAATGATTTCAAGTATTTATTTGTTTATTTTTTTACATAATTTAAGCTTCCAGCTCATAAAACCCACAAAAACAGGAATTTAAAAAATTAGAATAATGTGAATAAATCACCATTTATTTTTCATGAAGAAAACCTTTGCAATATTTTACTTCTTTTTTTTTTTTTAATTCAGCTGTTTGCATTACCAGTTTTTAATGAATTATTTAGACTTTGCACATTTCCAACAGTAAAGGAAACACAGCTAATTAAGAGTCATTTCAGCAATTTTCTGAATAATATGTTAAGGTTTCATTTATTCAGACAACTTTTTGTCAGGAAATTCAAAGACAACACATTTTTCAAGGTAAATTTCCTGAAATAAAGTTGTCTGAATAAATGAAACCTTAATAATTTAGGTAATAAGTGTTTACAGTGGAGATCAAAACAAACATTTGGCAAATTCAACCTTTTCCATCCTTCTTTTCCAGATTTATTGATCAATGAAAGCTAAACTAAGATTGGCTCCAGCAGCTTTAATGATAAACAAGCTCTGCTTTCTGCAGATTCAAAGAAAACCACAGCCACAGTGAATAATAACGATGAAGAACATTGTTATCCACCTCATACACCTCGCCCCACTTCGGGTGCAGATTCTCTTTCACCGTCTTGCTCTTCACCCTTTTGTTTCCCACTCTGACTCTGACGTACGGGTCAGATTTGCCTTTCACCATCCCCAACATGTACGTGTCCTTGGCCACCAGGTCCCTGGCCTCCAGCAGGTGGACCCTCACGATCCCCTGAAGAAGAAGAAGAAGAAAAGCAAACATCTCAGTAACACACAACGTGAATATAGAAACAGTTTTCTTTACATACACGAGGAAGTGGAAACCTCATCTGATCCACTTTGACTTGGTCAATGAGAGGGATGCACATGCGATTGGGCAACACCATGAGAGAGGCGATGATGTCCATGATGGTGTCCTCAGACAGAGAACTGAATATAAATATACAGAATAAACGTGATTCTCCACCGTTTTTACAAGTTTGGCCTCAAACCTTAGAAATGTACTTATTAGTAGATCTATGTCTAACATAACACATTATTATACACCATATTTGTTTTATTTCCTTTTCAAAATAGCTCTATGTTACAGTTTTAGAGCCTGTGTTACTCCATCTTTAAATCATGTGATTGATTATGTCACACGGCCCCAGTGCCTGTAAACATCCCATTGTTTTCTATTAAAATGAAACATTCAGCCTGATTTATAGATCATTTAGTAGATTTTTAGATCATTTAACAGCTTTTTAGATTATTTAACAGCTTTTTCAGTCAAAATAACAACTTGTGCTGATTTAAGTTGTTCTAAATAATCAGAAAAAGTTAAAGATGTCGAGAACCTCTTGTTTACAGAAAAAGGATAGAAGTCATTTTGGCTGGGAGTCCTTCAACAGTGATTTAATCATTAACTCCAGCCACCAGAGCGTGTCAGCGCATTGTTTAAGAGAGAGTAAAAGCTCCTTAGGAGAGCTCTTCTTCTCTGCTTCATTGTCTACTATGAAACCACAGAGTTGGAACTGTCGCCCCCTGCGGTCACAGATTTTTTTTCAGGTCACAACTGTGACGTTTTACATGAATATCTTTAACTTTTCCTGATTATTCAAAACAACCAAAAGCGACACAAGTTGTTATTTTGACTGAAAAATCTACTAAATGATCTAAAAATCTACTAAATGATCAAAAAATCAGGCTGAATGTTTCACTCCAATAGAAAACAATGGGATGTTTACAGGCAGTGGGGCCGTGTGACATCATCAATCACATGATTTCAAGATGGAGGAACACAGGCTCTAAAACTATAACGTAGTCCCATTTTTAAAAGGTAATAAAATGAATATGGTGCATAATAATGTGTTTTACTAGACATAGATCTACTAATAAGGACATTTCAAAGGTTTAGACTAAACTTGTAAA
Source organism: Gouania willdenowi (assembly GCF_900634775.1). Classification (NCBI taxonomy): domain Eukaryota; kingdom Metazoa; phylum Chordata; class Actinopteri; order Blenniiformes; family Gobiesocidae; genus Gouania; species Gouania willdenowi. The sequence goes on from NC_041064.1 coordinate 2,805,996, forward strand.
AACAGTGAAGGATCTGTTTAATATTCGTACCTGAATCCAGGCGAGTCCAACAGGTTGGTCATACCAGTCCAGTTGATCTGCAGTGTCTGGTTAAACCATTCAATTCAGTTTCATTTCATTTCATCAACGCTGCACTCATACATCTACTGTTAGTAATCATAAACTGGAAACTTAATGGACTCACGGGGCGACGAATAAAGAAAAATGTGACTCCTCCCACCAGCGGTGCTTGACCAATGAGAGGCTCCAAAATGACCCGAATCATCCCCTGAAGCTGCAAAGATCACAACATTTGTTAGAAACACAGTAAACGAATGGAAAAGGACTGAAGTGTAAAATGTGTCAAACTCATTGTAGTTCAGGGGCCAAATACAGAGCAGTTTGATCTCAAGTGGGCCACAGATTTTATGTTGGAAACAAGTCATTTCAACATTATTGTGTCCTAGTTTACATTTCTACGTATACATAAAATACTAAATATGTAAGAAACCGACAATATCCAAGTAATAAGTGACAGATATCAGTCCCAACAGGTTCTACACTTTAAATTTCTTTGATTTTGTCCCAATTTCTATTAAATTAAGGAAAATATTATGTATTATTAAGAGGAAAATTGAAAAATTTTGTAAGAATGTTGAGTTTTTTCAACAACTTAACATTAAAAATGACTGCAATCTTGCGATATAAGAGTGTTGAGCTTCATTATAATATTTACTTTCTCCTGCGGGCCGGATTGGATGCTTCAAAGGGCCGGATTTAGCCCCCGAGCCATGAGTTTAGAGCAACCAATTCGGCCCGCAGGAGAAAGAAAGAATATTGGGTAAATTACCAAAAACTCCAGTTGTAGATATCTGAAATTCACCAATTTAATGAAACTCGACAATATTTTTTGGGCATTGCATTTTTCGTTTGTTTATATCACATGAATGCAGTCATTTTTTATTTCATATTGTGGAAAGAACTCTCAATATTACCACAAATCTTGCAATTTCTCACAAACATTTCCGCATTCACCATATTTCATGCTTATTTTTGCCAATTTAACCACATTCACCATTTGTCATGCTCATTATTTGCCAGTTTAAACTAAATATTTCCAATATTGACACTTTGAACCCTTTTTTACTACTTTTTTGTCTGTTTTTGTGCAATTTGGAGCTTTTAACCAATTTCTATGGACTTTAAAATCCCATTTCACCACCTTTAAAAAAAAAGAAATAAATCTCAAATTCACCAATTTAATAAAACTCCTTTTGGGACTTGCATTAATTGGAAATTGTGAAAAGAACTCTCAATATTTCCACAAATCTTGCAATTTCTCACAAACAATTCCACAAAAATCCTCTAAATTACACAAAAATTGGTACTATAATCAATGTTTTTTAAGTGAATTGAACTGATATTGAAAACTAGGGCACAATGACATTAAAGCTCAAATCTGTGGCCCCTGATCCGTGTTTGGCCCCTGGTGTAGAATCTAAAAGCCTCACCTTCAGTCCTTTCACACCAGCAGTGAGTGGCGGCTGCAGATCAGCGTCGATGTCCACGTCTCCATCATAACTGCAGAGCAGTTACAGAGATTCACATGATTTATGATGAAATAATTAGCAGTTAGCAGCTAACTTTAGGGTCCTAGGTTCCAATCCCACCCTGATCTACATCAGTGGTTCTCAACCTTGGGGTCAGGACCCCATTTTCCTTAAAAAACAAACAATTTCAGCCCATTTTTGCTTATTTTATCCCTTTTTCTGCAATGACACCAAACTCACCATATTTTAACCTATTTTCATATCTTTTTTTAACCATATTTTTGCTCCTTTTAATGTATTTTTTGATTTAATAATAATAATAACAATAATAACAATAATAATAATAATAATAATAATAATGGCTTGGATTTATATAGCGCTTTACAGAAACTATTATTCATTCACACCAGTCACTCACATAGTCATACCGGTGGTGGTAAGCTACAATGTAGCCACAGGTGCCCTAGGGCAGACTGACAGAGGCGTGGCTGCCATTTCGTGCCTATGCGACCATCACCAACATTCATGCACAATTCATACTCGCTCATACGAGGCAATGTGGGTAAAGTGCCTTGCCCAAGGACACAACGACAATGACTCAGAGCGGGATTTGAACCCCCAACCCTTCGGTTACTAGACAACCCACTCTACCACTGAGCTACATTACTCCCATTTCTGACACTTCTACATCAAATTTCAATGCCTTTTCTACACATTTTTTCCACTTTAAAGACATTTTCATCACTAATAAACACTTTTCCACCTAATGTCACATATGTTGACCCATTATTGTCACTTTTAACCTCTTTGCACCATATTTCATGCTTATTTTTGCCAATTTAACCACCTTCGTGATTTGTCATGCCCATTATTTGCCAGTTTCAACTAATTGTTCCAATATTGACACTTTGAACCCTTTTTACCACTTTTTCTGTACATTTTTGGCCACTCAGATTTACAAATTTTAACTAATTTCTGTGGTTTTTAAAATCCCATTACTGCTCTCCTTTTTTTTTTAAACTAATTTTATTTCTGATAAAAACCATCTTTAAGATGACTATCATAATAATAAATGTTCCTGGATAACAGTAGATATTATTCAGATGAATAAATAAATGTGGTTATCACAGATTCATAGAACAATGGACCATCATTTTGCTGACTTTATGGATGGACCCCAAAAATATCTTGTAGAGCCTGATTTAGATTTTCTTCATTCAATCAATATTTAAGACTGAAAATAATTCTCTCTGTCATCAACTCTAACCCTTTTTTAGAAAAATGACCACGAAATGCTCAAGGTGAGATAGTTGAATATTTTTTTTTTTTAATTAATTTTGTAAATGATGAGGGAATGGGATTTTTCCAGATCCATATTGATCCAGATCCCCTAATAAATGTAACAGAATCTTCCGTGGCCTAAATTTTGAAGCAATCCTGCAAACAGACAAAAAACCAAACAAATCCAGCTCCGTTTATCTCAATAAAAATACTCTCCTTCTTTCTAAGTAGTTGTATTTTAATTTTTATAGTATTTAGGAAGCTTTAATTATTTGAATCTAATTTATTCAGAGCAGAGTTTGTTAAGTTATGGTCACTTACCAGATGTCCAAATCCAGGATCACCTCCCTGTGGTCCACTTCGTGGGTGAAAGCCTTGATTCCAGTGATTCTCGGGGGCTGGAAAAGTTTTTTTTAAAAAGTCAGAAGCAAACGAGAAGAAAAGTCCCATTATTTCCTTTGTTTTACAATAAAAAGACTAAACCATTTTGTAACACCAAAACTTAGTGTGAAATATAAATAAAAACAAAGTACATAATTATTTAAAAAATGAACTAATTTCAACCCTTAAAACTGATTTTTAATTAAAGGTTTCCCACATAAAAATGTAGCTTTGAGAAATAAATCCATTAGACTCGCACCCAATGATATAAAAACTGTTTTATTTTTAAATGAGGTAAAAACAGGAACTCACGATGTGTCCAAAGTGGATTTTGGTGAAAGAGAACATCTTGAGAGCAATGTTGGACTGTCTGATGATGGGCTGGATGTTTTCCTTCAGCAGCTTCTCCATGTACATCCCAAAGAAAGGCCACGCCTGCTCCAGCACCTGAACGCATCATCAACGCATCATCGGCAAACGCAGCACACGCCTTCAATCAACAATCAACCTTGTAATAATATCCACTGTTATTCAAGAAGTTTATTATTATTTCTGTGATATTATATAGTCATCTTATAGATGTAAATCCATGTTTTATTTAGAAATAAAATGGGTTAAAAGTGATCAAAAATGGTGGAAAAGGTGGTGAAATGTCAATATTGAAACAATTAGTTTTAAACTGGCAAATAATTGGCAAGACAAATCTAAATGTGGTTAAATTGGCAAAAAAATAAGTGACAATAATGGGTCAACATATGTGACATTAAAAGGACAAAAAATATGGCAAGAAAAAGTGAAGAAAATAGGTTAAAATATGGCAAGTTTGGTGTAGTTGCAGAAAAAGGGTAAAAATGAACAAAAATGGGTTCAAATTGGAAAGAGGGTTCAAAGTGTCAATACTGGAACAATCAGTTTAAACTGACAAATAATGGCCATGACAAATCAAAAAAAGGGTTAAAAATGGCAGAAAAAAGCAGAAACAATTAGTTTAAACTGGCAAATAATGGGAATGACAGAGTGAATGTGGTTAATATGGCTAAAATAAGCATGAAATATGATGAAAAGAGGTTAAAAGTGACAGTAATGGGTCAACATATGTGACATTAGGTGAAAAAGTGCTGGAAAGGGTTTTTATAAGTGCTGGAAATGTCTAGAAAGTGGGAAAAAAGTGGCAGAAAAAGTATAAAAATAAGCAAAAATGGGCTGAAATGGTTCAAAAAATATTCTTAAGTTTCTTGAAGGCGACCCGAAATGGAGTCCTGACCCCAAGGTTGAGAACCCCTACTCTATAGGACTAGAATCTTGTTCCCCAAATGTAAGCACTAGTAGAGTTTAACTATGGTTGATATTACCAATAAATTACATTTTGACCACATAAATCAATAAGTTCTACTATGAATGTTATTGATTATATTGTGTGTTACCTTATTAACCCAGTTCACTTTCTCAACATCAGCCAGATGCACCTTTAACAGAAGAGAAGAGCAGATTATTCATCTTTACTTGATTTTTTAACTCCTGATTTTAAATCAGTAGACGACGTTTTTAATGAGTCACTGTTTGTTTGGGAGTGGTGCATTCAAATGTGCACAGAGGGAGTGGGTCGTTACGGCTCTCCTCGGGACTGACCCGACATGCAAATACTAGGCTGGGTTGTCATGGCAACAGAGGGACAGGGAGAGGATTAAATAACCAAATATTTAGTTTATCTGTTCAATGAAATAAAATTATGACTTTAATAATAAAATAATGACTTTTTTTCCCTAGAATTATGACTTTATTATCAAAATATTACAACTTTATTTTCATGAAATCAAGACTTTATTATTGAAATACTCTGACTTTAATTTAATAAAAATGCAACTTTATTTCCATAAAATTACCACTTATTTTATTATCGAAATATTACGGCTTTAATAAAATTACGACTTTATTTTCATAAAATTATTAGTTTATTTTCCATAACATTATAACATTATTCTCGAATAATTATTACTTTAATGTAATAAAATTATGACTTTAATAATAAAATAACGACTTTAATAATAAAATTATGACTTTTTTCCTAAAATTTTGACTTTATTCTAAAGTATTACAACTTTAATTTCATAAAAATGCAACTTTAATTCCATAAATTTATGACTTTATTTTCCATAAGACTTTGACATCATTCTCTAAATATTACAACTTCAATTTAATGAAATTACGAGTTTAATAATAAAGTTACAACTTTTTTCCATGAAATTACCACTTAATTCTTGAAATACTACGACTTTAAACTGGTAGTGCTCAGATTTATTTGTATTTTAATGTGGCTCTAGTTTTGACCTGCGGCCCACTGAAAGTTAATCTACGACCCAACATTGAGTCCCGCCCCACAGGTTGAGACCCTGGAGCCCAGGTGGAACCCCCTACCTACCCAGGACGCCATCTGTAGGGCTCCTTTGAGCTCGGTGCTGATGACCAGGTTCTCCTGGTCCACGAAGTCAATGGCGGTTCCGATGCGGCTGTTCTTCAACCTGCGGTTCCTCTGCCACCAGGTCATCATCACCATACACAGCAGGACCCAGCTCACACTCAGGCCCAGGTAGCCCGACAGGTACACCGGGTAGAACACCAGCACGGAGCGCCAGAAGTAGATCAGGAACTCCATCAACATGCGGTTCACGTCCGAGGAGTTGAGCCGCTCGGTGCTGCCCAGGTTCGGGGCTCGGTCCGACGGAGCCGCCGCTGCCAGCGGCCCGTTGGGACGCGTCCGCCCGCTGGAGGCCATCGGCTCCGACCCGGTTCACTCGGTTCTAGTGTGACACCCTGGAGATACAGAAGTAGTAACACCTTCACCGTCAATGTTGGTCCCAGAACTTCCGTGTTTGAAGACTTTTAAGGAGGAACTAAGGAGGGACTCGGGCTCTAAAGGCAGGTACTGGGCACACCTGCACCGATGGGTGTGGAAGGAGATCAGCCCAAAAACCACTGAAGGAAACACACGGCTCCACCTCTAACCTGCCTTATCTTTACAACTAAACACGTTCAACTCATAAACTTTATGTTTACTGAAGAAAATCCGACTTTAAAAAAAGAAACGAAAAAAATAATTTCGTTAGTTTTTTTGGAAGTAAATTTGGAGGTAAAATAGTCCCCCAGAGATTCAGCTGTAGTTACACAGGATGACCAGCAGGTGGAGACAGAGCTCAGCCACAGGTTCACCAATCTGAGCATTAAATAACATGTTTTGTTCGTTTTTCTGTCTTTTTGTACATTTTTATTGTAATATTTTCGTGAATCTTTGTTGCCTTTTTATATAGTTTTTTTTTTTTTGTAATTTTTGTTGTAATTTTGTGTTTAATATAACTAGTGCAGTGCCCATCGGAAGTATGTATTCATATAGTGGGAGGAGCTTAAGTAGAGTTAGCAATTATGGCCAAATGAGTATGTTGTTTGAAGGTTGGATGTATAGAGAGGTGTACATACTCTGTACTCTGTAGTGTTATAAAGACGTATATTTGTGGGTGCAAAATAAAATAGTGTGTTTGATTTCCCTGGTTTAATTCTATGAGGCATGAACATGATAATTTGATAGTTTGCACCAATGCTGCAGTTTAGGTAGAATCTGATAAAAGACATAAATTCATACAAATAAAACTATTTATTTAGCATTTAACATTCCTTAGTGCAGGGGTGCTTATCATCCAAGGTTGAATGAATGATAAATAACTTCATCTATAAAAGTGTGTGTGTGTGTGCGTGTGCGTGTGTCTTGCTACTCCTCTGCGGGCTCACACACGCTCGCGCTTCAGTCGCACACTCTTTTATCAAATGGTCCATGGCGAGATTTCACACACATGTAAAGTAACATAATTCTTTGCTTATTCAGTAAAATGTAAAAGGTTGTGTTTTGAAATGTAAATATTGTTGAGAATACACTCATTTCTTTGGCAAACATGCTGCTGGGATGTTTGTGGTCCTACTCTGTTATTTGTCTGAGGCCCCTGAAGCACAATGAGTTTGACAGCCCTGTTGTACGGGTCCCAGGATTATGTGCTGTTGTACGGGGTTCCAAGGCTCTGCTGGTGTCCAGGTCCCATCATAGTGCCTCAGATTAGTAAAAAAAATTGTTCACTTTGGTATAAAAGCATGAAATTTCACACAGATACTCTCTAAGGGCCACTATTTTGGAAAAAGGCATTGGCCACTTAAAAATTCAATATGGCGGCCATTTTTCAAGAAAGGTCTGGTCCGCCCGAGTCCAAATATGTGCTTCCCCCCCCGGGTAGAGTCAGGACTCCGCCCGCTAAAGGCAAAATACTCAGTCCCCTCAAAAAACTTGGGAAACATCCAAAAAAGCTCTGATCTGGTCAAACGAGGTGTCAGCGAAAAGGTCTGGTCCTCCTGAGGCCACGGAAGCTTGGTGTTTTCCTGCACCAGGGGTAACCTCAGAGGAGTATGAGCAAAAGGGAGCAACTTTGATACTGCTTTCTCCCATTGACAGAGGTTACCCCTGGTGCAGGAAAACACCAAACTTCCGCGGGCCTCCTGCGGGCGCAATTCGGCCTCTAGCCATAAACAAAACCACATATTTTGACTCGGGGGAATAAAACGCATCCATTGGTACCATTTTTTTTTTTACAAAATAAGCAGTTTTTTGCACCGCAGTTGAGTGCAGACCAGACCTTTCCACTGACACCTGGTTTGGCCTGATCTAAGCATTTGTTTGGTTACGGTATATAATAACCATTGAATAGCAATAGCAGCCATCATGAAAAATGGCCGCCATATTGAATTTTTGAGTGGCCAATGCCTTTTTTCCAAAATAGTGGCTTTTAGACAGTATCTGTGCCACATTTTATGCTTTTATACCAAAGTGAACGATTCTCTTGAAATCTGCAATTAATGTGCTGCTCTGTCAGGGCTGGTCACATGATCCGAGGCTGCAGCTTAAAGTTGTGCAAAGCGTAGTTTGTACCTCCTCTAGCCTGGATCTAAAACCAGCAGCTGCTAACATGTAAATTCAGATTTCAAACTGTTGACAGGAAAAGTGAAACACAGACCCCCAAAAAAAACTCATGAAACCAACTTGTGAAAATGCAAATGTGCAACTTTATTGTGCATTAAACACATTAACAGCAAAGTAAACTTTTTTCAAAACAAATCAGAAAATCCAACTAAATCCAGTAAAATTAAAGATACTAAGAATGAGTGGAAAATATCTAAAGTCAGAACAAACTGGTGAAACATAAATGTCTAAAACTGTTATTTTTGCAGTTTGCATGAAGAAGGATTATAATGATTTTATCTCATCATCAAAGTTTGTGTCTCACATTGATTTTCCATTAATAACCATCATTACATTTCTAAAGAAATCACACTATTTTGTTATTAAACTTGTAAAAGCAAAAGCATCTCTTTGATCTTTAGATCAGGAAGTTTGATCTTCTGATTTTTCCTGTGAGAAATCACAACTTTATCACGTTAAGACACTTTTTATGTAACAATTGCTTTAGATTCTGCCTTCAAACCAACAATGATTGCACACAGTCGCACATGAACTCGTTTTTTCTCAGGATCCTTTTAACCCTCCTATTATCCTTGGGGTCAATTTGACCCCATTCAATTTTAGTCATTCAAAAAATTTTAGTTTACTATTTTTTATTTGCGTCATATTTCATGACTTTTTCTAATTTGATGGGTACAATTGACTAAGCATAAAATTATGATGATATTTTTCAACGTGTTTTACACATTGCACATTGGTGTTCATCTGGGGTCAATTTGACCCCAAGCTGTTTTAAAGCCTTTTAAAACTTGTCTGTCTGTGTGTGACCTTACATCCCCTCACCAGTAGGGGGAGAGTTGATGCTTTTGAGTTGATACATGAAAAGGGGGGGTGAGAGGAGACAATAGCTTCATTTTGGAACAGCTCTTTCACAGTAAAAGTGATGTAGAGGAGAATGTGTCTGAGAGACAGGACTTTATAATGAATAACCCCAAATGTGTTACAAAAAGGAGATAAAAAAATAAGCAAATACATTAATGTTGTCAGTAAATTTGAGAAGATTTGAATGAAAAATAGTCAAGATAAATTAATTCTAATGTAAAAGTTTGTCCTGATGGTGGTGCTAGAGAACAGGTCAACGTTTCATTATCAAGGGCTTATTTATGTATTCAAAAAATAAATAAAGTGTCTGACACAAAAACTTGGTCAACAAATATCCCTGGGGTCAAAATGACCCCCAGGGAAAATATGTAATAATATTTGAGGATAATAGGAGGGTTAAATTCACTCTGGACGGCAGATTTTCAAAGGTTTTTTTTCAAAGGAACCATCAGGGGGGCGTGTCCTAATGCCTGAAATCAGTCATTTCAGATGGACTGTGGGTGAGATCGTCATCATTAATGGTGTGAAGCAAACAGTCAATAATAACAGTGAAGGTGTTGCACTAATTCCAATTTACATGTACTGTACAATATCATTTGTAGGGCTGTAGTCAACCAAGGAAAAAAAAAAAAACGGAGAATGAATTATCAGGTGCAGAGGACGAGGAGGAGAAAGAGAGACAAATATTTAGTTTTGGCGTTTTATGTTTAGTTTTATGGTGCAGATTTACTTTTAAACACAGATGATCTGAACCTTATTCAAGCTTTGACCAGAACCCGACAAAGCTAACGTGAAACCTCCAGGTCTGACAGACATTAGGTATTTATAGCAGAGCCCGACCTGAAACCGACAATTAAAAATCTATTTTTCCCTCATACAAATGACATATTTACGTTTGTTTTAGTGATAAGCCTGTTTTTATTAATAAACTGTTGATGTCAACATCAGATAAACGCATGTCAAACACAGGTGCACAGTGCGCCCCGCAGCGCCAGAGACAGCAGTGGCTCTGTTTACATAATCCATGTATCAAATATAAGGATAATCCATGTTCTTGTGCAAAAAATTATTGATTTAACAGTGGATGCGTGCGTTTCAAATCTATTTTAATCTGTTCGACCACGTCGACCAATTATTCGACTAAACGACCAAAGTTGGCAGCTCTAATAATTTGAAATTGAAACAATTCCCAAAGCAAAAATACACGTGAACACGTCTGAATGAATCCTCCACTTCTTCTAGTTTCACTTGAAGCTGATGAGGTATTCAGGGTAGGCGTGGCTGTCGTGGAAGATGATAAACATGTGGGGCGTGGTCATGTTATCCACCACGCTGTCGTACATCTGCACAGACTGAGCTCCTTTAGATGGAGGAACCAGCATGTTGACTTTACCCAGAGTGAAGTCTCCAGTCAGCACACGACACACATACATGAACTTGTCTCCAGTGGCGTTGGGCTTAGAGTACGTGTCCTGTGCTGAGTAGTTAGCGTTCACCGCAAAGTACGAGCCGTTGCCATAATTAGCAGCTAAACAGGAAGAAAGAAAAAAACAAAACATTTCAGTTAGCAGATGATGGGTTGTGTGTATTTTTCTGTCATAATGTGTTGCTTTCACATTTTGTGTATTTTTGTAGATGTTTTGTGTGTTTTTGGAGCCATTTTGCACATTTTTTGATGATTTGTGTATTTTTGTGTAATTTTATTGACATTTGTTTATTTATGTGATTGATTTGTGTGGTGTTTAAGTCATTTTGTGTTCTTGTATTGTCATCCTATGTATTTTTGAAATCATTTTGTGCATTTATGTTTTTGATTTGTGTATTTTTCTGTCATTTAGTGTAATTTTGTAGAGGTTTTGTGTGTTTTGGGATTAATGTTGTGTGGTTTTGTCATTGATTTCAGTGGCGGCTGGTGCATTTTTCTAAACAACTCCAAAAAAGACATACACCACAAACAGGGTTTGTGTGGCTTTAAACAGATAAGGACAATTGCAGTTACAGAACTGCTTTCAAACTAAACACATTTATTGTTATTGAACCCATAAACAAGTAAGAACAAATGTATTTTATACCAGTGGTTATCAACATTGTTTGGCTCAAGTACCCCCTTTGTCTATTTCTCTGTATTTTTTTGAACTTTTGCTGTGGTTTTTGGCATTTTTTTTTTTTTTCTGCCATTTTGTGTATGTTTGGGTCCTTGTGTAGTTTTATTATCAATATGTGAATTGTTGTCGATTTGTACAGATTTCTTTAATTTTTTTACATTTTTGTTGTGTAATTTTGACATTTTTTGTATTTTTGTTGTGGATTTGTGTGTGTTTTTGTTTCAGTTTTGTGTATTTGTATTGTCATTTTATGCATTTTCTGTCATTTTGCTTACATTTTATTATCAATATGTATATTTCTTGTAGAAGTGACTGTATTAGTTTTTTATTTTATATTTGAGTGTTTTTTGTTGTTTTGTGTAATGTTATTGATATTTTGTATATTTTTGCTGTTTTATGTGTCAGTTTGAGCATTTTTTGTCATTTTGTTGTGGTTTTGTAGTTTTTTTCCATTTGAAATATTTTTGTTGTTCATTTGTGTGGTTTTATGTCATTTTTTGTGCTTGTATTGTCATTCTATGTATTTTTCTGTTGTTTTGCGTACATTTTATTATCAATATGTACTGTATGTATTTTGTGCAGTCACATTTTTTTGTTGAGGGGAATGATAAGGTATGTAAATAATGGTTGTAGCAGTTGTTTCTATAAGTGTCACACATGGACCCAGAAAGTTCTCACCGTTCTTTCCAGCGAACGATCTGTTGAATCCGTGTTCGTTGATGGTCGCCACCGTCGTTTGGCAGGTTCCGTGAAAGAGACGGCGCTCGTTATTCTGATGGCCGTTCATTTCCTCCATGTGACGCTTTTTGATCATCAGACTTTTCCACAGCACCGGGTTTTGAATCCTTTCGATCTAAAAGAGACGAGGAGAAGCATTTCTTATGAACACGTGACGTTGAACAAAGCTGAGGCAGATGTGGCCAATGGCCGCAGGCGTGTGCTGCACCTTGGTGACGGGGCGCGTGCACGTGGCCTGGAACAGACTCAGGATCTCTGTGTGCTCTGCTGTGCCAGGGTTGAGGGTGACGCTGTGACTCTTGGTGTTGTCCTTCATGGGTTCCCAGTGCCCAGGCATTTCCTCATCTAGTAGAGACAGAGAAACCACACGGTTGGGACACACTGTGATCTCGTCTAAGATGCATTGATGTAAATATCAGAACTTTCTGTGTCAACACGTTTGTTTGAAAGCTTATCTGAAGGAGAGTTCAGGCGAACATTCTAGTACCTTTGAGCTTATCGATCCTCCGTATCTCCATGGTGTTCCCCTGGCTGTCCGTAGCCTGGTTGTTCTGCATGTCAACGGTGTAGTCCTGACTCAGCACGGTGACTTTAATGCTGACCTGGTTTTTTTCTAAGGCTTGCTCCAGCAGGAAGTTGTTCATAGGCTCGAAGCTCTGAAAGGTAGCCCCCTGCTCTTTGTACTGCCAGTCAGCCACAGTGCACGCCACCTCCACCTTCCTTTTGGTCTCCTCCTGCTCCCTGACTCCACCCAACATCTTGTAGATCTCGTTACTGGCAAGCAGTACGTCCTTATTGAGCCCTTCGATGATGACGGAAGCCACCGCCTGTTTGCTCTCTGTCGTTATGCTAACGCTCAGTTTTCTCTGGATCTCATTGATGAGCTTGTAGTCAGAGTCAGAGAAGTGGAGGATGGCGTCGTCTTTAATGGCCAGATTGTGCAGTTCCTGTGCCACCATGTGGTTTATCCACTGCTTGGCGCGATCGATGTTTGTTTGTGAGTCGCTGCAGATGTGGAAACAAGCGGGGTCCGTCTGCACAGGTGCTACTACGAAGTCTCCATTTCTCTGATGTTTCTCAAGACTCTTACCATAGAAAAAAGCTGAAAAAACATGTGTTAGTCTTGAAGAAATCAATGAAAAACAACAGTTATCAAAACAATTTTCACCTTTCACTTTGGAGTGAAAATTTTGCCAAAAACCTTTGTCCTTAGTGTCTGTGACTTGTCTCTCTTGCATGCTGCTGTAGAAGTCATTCAGCATGGGTTCCTGGAAGATAACGATCCTCAAAGTGGTGAGTGTGCCGGACGTGTTCTTGCTCAACACGGAAATCACTGCGTCCAACATGACGTCGGCGACCTGCTTTGCTTTCACTTGACCTTGACCTGTGGATGCAGAAAAAAAACTCAGTTTACACTGAACGGTTTAAGCTCAAAGGAGCAAGAAGAAGAATACGGAAGAAGAAGAAGAAAGAAGACAAAGACGAAAAGAAGAAAAAGAAGACAACAGAAGAAGAATACAAAGTACTAAACAATACAGAAGAAAAGAAGAAAAAGAAAATGACGGAAGAAGACGAATACGAAGATGAAAAGAAAAGGAAGATGAAGATGAAGATGAAGATGAAGATGAAGAAGAAGAAGAAGAAGAAGAAGAAGAGAAAGAAGAAGAAGAAGAAGAAGAAGAAGAAGAAGAAGAAGAAGAAGAAGAAGAAGAAGAAGAAGAAGAAGAAGAAGAAGAAGAAGAAGAAGAATAAAAGAAGACGACGGAGTAAAAAGAAGAAAAGAATACGGAAAAAGATGAAGAAGAAAAGAATATGAAAAACAAAACAATACGGAAGAAGAAGGAAGATGAAGAAGAAGAATAAAAGATGATGATGACGACAACGGGAGAAGAAGTACGAAAAATACGAAGAAGAAAGAAGACTAAAGTAGAAGAAGCAGCAACAGAAACCAAAGCCATATGCAGGTGTGACCTGTGCCGAGGGCTGGAAATGATACAGATGTGAAGGAGTTGCTGAGACACATCTGCAGAGCGTCCTTCACAGCGTTGTTGATCTTCTGAGGGTCCGTCTGTCCCACCAGGTGGAGGATCTTCTTACAGCTCAGGTTCCCTCCCTGTGTCATCATCATCCCAGTGGTTTTATCTGCTCCTAAAAGCACAAAGAGTCTGTGAGTAACTCACCGTAGTAAATCCACTAGTTGAGATGAAACACAATGTGTTCAATCATTCATTCATTCATTTATTACAGCGTTAACTTACCGAGCTTTTGGCATTCTGCCTCCACAGCCTGTCCAGCAGCCTCTAGGATAGCTTTAGATACTCCTACAGTATAAGACAAATACAGATTCATTAATACCCTTTATTTAAAGGAATTGTAGCAAATCAAGAAATTCATAATAAAGTAGATCGGAATGGGGCAACTTTTATCACAGCAAATTATCAACATTCATTGGATCATTTAGAATGATGACCAATCTGAACATTAATTTGTGCTTTTGGAATCATTATGTGTAATTTTGTTGACATTTTGTAAGTTTTTGTCATTGTTTTATGGTTTTTTGGGAGTCATTGTGTTATTTTGTTTTTGTTTTCTATAATTTTGACATTCTCTGTATTTTTGTTTTTTGTGTAATATTGTTGATATTTAGTATATTTTTATTGTCAATTTGTGGGGTTTTGAACTTGTTTTGTGTATTTGTATTGTTGTTTTGTGTATTTGTATTGTTGTTTTATGTTGTCATATAATTGTCATTTTGTATATTTTTGTGGACAATTTGTATAATTTTGAACTGGTTTTATGTATTGTATTTTGGTGATATTTAATTGATAGTTTGTGTATAATTGTCAATTTCTGACCTTATGTTTTTTTCTCTCATTTTGTGTCATTTTATGCATTTCAATGTTGTTTGTATAATGTTAACATTCTATGTGTTTTTGCTTTGTGTGTTTGTGTGATTCATTTTGTGTAATTTTATTAGTATTTTGTGTATTTCTGCTATCATTTTGTATAATGTTTGTAAATGCATTTTTGTTTTCATTTTGTGTGTTTTCTCAAGTCATTTTGTGTATTTATTTGGTGCTTTTCCACATATATATTAATTTTTATTTTATTTTTGGCACAAAATTAAACTGAGGGCCGTATGTGGTTGTTCATGTGTGACATAGACAATGACTAAAAATGAGGGCATACATTAGGGCCTGGTAAGTAAAATGTTAGTTCAACAAAATACAAAGAAACATAAGCAAATAAATGAAAAAAGACTGTCCAGTCTGAAGCTAAATTATATATGTTGGTCTCCCCTTTCTCAGCTGCTTTAAAAACTGAGGTAAAAACATTTACCAAACTTTCAGGTTCATATGATTGAAATTCCAAACAGTTTAAAATAACTAAACTGTTTCTGTTCACCTGAGATGATCATTTGAGGGTGGTGTATTGTGAGACGGGCATAACTAGTGACTATTTGGCAAAACAAATATTGGTAAAAAACAAACATTTTTGTGGGAATATTTCAGTTTTTTTGTATGGATCCGTTACCTGACTTGAGAGTAAAAGTGTCATTGGATGAGTTCACAATCACATCGGTGGTCTCCTTAGTGATGTCCCCCTTGGCCACCTGTATCGTCACACTTCCCATTTTTGTCTCATACATTCCTGGACTTGAGACGACTTGGGAAAAATACCCTGCTGAAGAAGAAACACCAAAGTGAAGACGCCCAGAGACACGTATGTACATCTTCTCTCACAGGTTCTTTCCTAACTGATGACAAACGTGTGTATTTAGCCTCTTTGTCCTCTGGTGGGCCACAGGGTTCCATTTTAGGTCCAGTTTTATTTTCACTTTACATGTTGCCCCTAGGTTCAATCATCTCTAGCCATAACGTGTCCTTTCACATGTATGCAGATGATATACAAATCTATCTCCCGATTACACCAAACTCCCCAGATGCATCTCAGTCCATCCACAGGTGACTGGATGACATTAAACTCTGGCTCTCACATAACTTTTTATGTTTAAATAAGGGCAAATCTGAACTCTTTCTTTTCGGCGCTCAAAACCCACTCAGTATTGTTCCTGGTCTCCAGTCTCTCGTCCCCCACACTGTCATCAGAAACCTTGGTTTAAATTTGGATACAAACGTGAACTTTCACAAGCAAATTAACTCTGTAGTCTTCTCACAAAAGTGAAGCCTTTCCTCAGCCGCTCCGACCTGGAAAAAACTATTCATGCATTCATCAGCTCACGATTGGATTGCACTGTATTTTGTACTCAATTCGACCTCCATACACAGATTACAACTTGTGCAAAATGCTACTGCCCAGCTCCTCACCAACTCTTGCCAACATGACCATATCACACCTGTCCTTTACTCCCTGCATTGGCTCCCGGTCCATTTCAGAATCCAGTACAAACTTTTGCTTTTTGTTTTCAGTTCCATCCATGGCCTCGCACCTATGTATTTATGTGAGACTTTGACCCCTCACCGGCCAAGCAGAGCCCTACGTCCTGCTCAACACTGCTCGAGGTGCCCGGGTTATGTTACAAACAGTGAGGTGATCGTGCTTTAGCTGTGGCAAGTCCAAAACTCTGGAACTCATTACCGCTTGAATTATGTGCCATCGAGGACCTGCCCCTGTTCACAGCAAAGCTAAAGACTCACCTGTTTAGAAAGAGATTTGATACATACTGTAGTTCTGTGGCACTTGTTTTTAATGTGATAATGGTCTATTTTTAATTATATATTATGCTGTTTTTAAATTGTATTTTTTTATTGTGTACAGCCCTTTGGTCAACTTTGGTTGTTGTAAAGCGCTTTAGATATAAAACTTGATTTGATATTTAGGTCAAAGACTTGTTACCAACCTGAACTGGGTGAGGAACCTGAACCGTCCGAGGAAGTGGGGACCATCTTTTTAAATTCCTGACAAAAAACCTAAACACAGAATCAGCAACAGACTCATAAACGCCACTTCCTTTATACACTTCATGTTTAGGAATTCCATCAAACGTGTGGGTTGGTTATGTCACCTGGACGGTCTCCACGTCACCAGCGAAAAGGATAATCGTGATGGTCTTGAGATGCTGGGGTTTGGCTTTACTGCTGAACGCAAGGATTTCCTCGTACATCAAAGTCACTGCTTGGTCTCTCGGGAAACCCAGGTTTCCTGTTCCGATGGCCGGGAACGTGATGGAAGTGAGAGCATCATTCTCCACCCGGTTCAAACAATCGCTGATGATCTTTCTCAATTCCTGGAAGACACAACACATGCAACACGTCGCTTTAGAATTCAAATATGGAGGTCATCATGGGTTCTAACTTACCTTTTCAGATTTGCTATTTCCTTTATTGTAATGAGGAGCAATAGCATGGTAGACTTGTTTGCATCTGAGCTTGCAGGCGTCGGTAACAATGATTTCACCAACGTGTCCTGATGATTTGCTTGCTTTCACCAGATCCTGGAGTTTGGATCCGGCCACGTGAAGAATGGCATTGGAAACGGCTCCTTTGTTTAGCGATAGATCGCTGGCGAGAATATTAACAATAACGTCCGTCTAAAAACACAAAAAAAGGGATCACACATTGAAGCAACGGATAAGTTACCAGTTATTGAATTTCTTGCAATTTGAAAAACAAAAGACACTTACCGTTGCGTTCTCTATGCATCCTTTTGCAAGAGTGATATTCACACCCTCTTTGGTCTGCCCATGATACAAGTCCTGATCAAACCCAGCTGGCTTCCCATGTGATGAATGGTCTTCATGAGAAGGACTGACGCCGTAATTGCCAAACTCCTGCCTGATGACGCTCTTTATGGCCTGGACAGTGGCATCGTCGTTGTTTACAAAGTCTATCCTCCTCAATGTGCCGTCGTCACACTTCTCATCGCAATGCTCCTTCACCGCTTTCACAATGGTGATGGCGCACAGCGGAAGGGGGAAGCCGAGACCCTTGCTGATGGCCGGCAGGGCCACGGAGACGCAGCCGTCGGCTTCAGCGAGCTCGAGGCTCCCTTTGACGGCTCGCTTTAACTGAGCTAGAGCCTTCGCAGGTTTAGCTGGCTCAAATGTCGGCGCCACTGCATGGATGACTCTCTTGCAGCAGAGGCGGCCTCCTGCGTTGGTGATGACGCTGTCCCCGGGTTTGAGTTGTCCTTGCGTCTGAATTATTTTGTCGCATTCATCCTGGAGCTGAGGGCCAGCGGCTTTTGAAAGTGCTCCAGCAAGGCCTCCTTTGTGTTTCAGGTCTGGGCTAGATGAACTCACCACAGCATCTATGGGGTAAGTGCACAGATCAGCCTTACAAACGACTATATCCACCCCATCCGGTGTCTGAAGCTGGTAAAGAGGCTTTGGCCCTTGTTGGAATTTGGAGTCATCCTGACTAGTTTGAGTGTCATTAACGAGCTCGACCAAGCAGTTGGTTTCACTCTTGAGAATGGAAACGTACATTGCTTCCTTTTCCTGAAAAAGCTTCTTGACTCCAGGCTTGGAGATGTTCAGAATTTCAAAAAACACGCAACACACAAGCTTTTCAATCACCTTCTTGGCTTCGGTCGCATGAACTCTCGATCCACTCACACACACGGCGTCCTTTCTGAAAGTCAGCACCACCGTGTCTTGCAACGGCTTCATCCAGGATGTGTGCATGGTTTTAATGTAATTGAGTTTGACGCAGGGTTTGACCATCACCGTTTCTTCCGTTTGAGCGTTCTGCGTTAAGAAGTCTTCAAGCTCTTCGCTGACATCGTAGACATTGTCGATGTGGCCTGAGACGACAACTTGGTTGTCTTTGATGCGGATTTGAGTCCTCCTGCAGGGTTTGCTGTTCTCACTCTCTAACCGAAAAACCAGCTGCTGCCATTCGGTCTTTTTCAACACGTTACTGTCTTCAACATCCACATATTGAGATGTCAGTAGTTGTACCAGATGACATTGGGCCGCATTCAGGTCTCGGCCTGATACAGCCATGAGTTGCACACGGTTCGTTCCGATATCTAACACTGCGTTGATTCCAGCAGATATGAGAAGAGTCTCCGTGACCTCCTCTTGTTGTTCACTCTTTATGAGGTCAATGACGAAGCTATCCAACTCTAAATTCTGTCTTTTCAGGGAGAGCATGGCATCGTATATTACCCTATTGGCAGCTAAGATTTCGTCACTTAGCCCTGTGACTTTCAGAACTGCGTGGTCTTTGTGGTAGGACAGTACGAGCGCCGGGTAAACCTGTTTAAGCTTCTCCTGGAGGCCATCTTGACAAAGGATGTAGAAAACTGAACTGGAAACTTTGATTTCTTGGCTTACTATTAGTTTCTCCCTTCGTACTCGTTCTATAACCTTGTCTACAATACCACAGAGCGTAGATTCCAACCGGTCGATGTCATTCCGATAGCCAACAACCGTTAGGTGACCTCTTAGCTTATCTGGATGTATTATAATGTTTTCCTGTTGTTGTAAATTTTTGATCTTGAGGTCACATTCGTCCCAGACTTCTTCATCTGGTCGCAACACGAGTTGTCTGAATTTGGACACGGCTTGTGCAAAAGTTGATTTTACAGCAGTCGTCCATTCCCTGATGAGGACTTTGGCATCTTTCTGTTGCAGCAGTGAAGGTGACGGACTCAGTTGCACAATGGATTGGCTTAGGTTGACGTTGCAATGGTGCTTAGCTAGCTCACTCTGTACAGACTTAGCTGCTGGTTCAGAAACACTTATGAATTTCCAAAGGGCGACGTCTATGGATTCAGAGATGGGCGAGGGGAGTTTTGGCGATGGCTGTTTTTCGTTGCCGTACAGAGCTCTCCCTAAACTTTTATAAAACGGATAAACTCTGATCTCTTCTTTTTTGATGTGATGCTTCATCTTCATGACCCGTTTAACAGCTGTCATAAACACAGTATAATTATATTAGTCAGTATAACTATCACATGATCAACATTCATGTCAGCATTAGAATAATGACCAATCTGAGAATTGACACAGGAAACAATAAAGGGTTTTGTCTATTTTTGTTTAGGAATGCACTGAATATTGCAAAAAAAAGACAAATTCATTCTTCGGTTTTGTGAGTTCAAAGCAAGGCCGAATAGTAGCGTGTGACGCAATCAAACAATGTTTGACAGCAGTTTTTTTGTCTTTTCGTGTATGTGGCTTTCCTACCTTTGTCTTCTTTAAACGTGACGATGGCCGATTGATCTTCTTTATTGATAATCACACTCTCAACGTCTCCACAGTTGTTCTCAAAATAGAGATGCAGGATGTCTTCACCAAACCTTTCAACGTCTTCTGCTACTATTTGATTTGTGGGTCCCAGACGTTGAGCTGTTAATTTCCTATTGATAAATACTCGGTTTTGGTTGCATTTATTTAAGTCGATTTTTCCTGGTTAGACAAAAATAAATAAAGTAATCAGTTACAGGTTATGGTACAGTGGATGGTTTTCTGGTCACATTGGTTCAAAGGAAATACCTGTTCCTCTTTGAAAAATCACCACAGCAGAGGAAATGTCAGGTAACAGCTCCAAAGTGAATTTTGGTGATGACGAGTCGCCATCAAAAATGTTTTCCACGAGCATCTCCAGGACCTCCAGATCCATGGAATCGGGCAGGTTTCCCAGAACCATAGCATCCATGTACGGGTCTTCATCTTCTGATTCAGCCTTTGCTCCTTCAGTCTCAGGCTGATTCTTCTCCAGAGGAAAATACTCTATTTCACTTTTCTTTAACGCAGCAGGTTCTGCTTCTAATGAGACTGGAAAGAAAAAGGAATCAGAGCATAATTTATGAGCAAAAAAGGAGCTAAAAGAAAGTCTGCAGCTGATATCCAACGTTACAAGAAAAATATTTGACGTGCAATTTCTGCTGAAAACGAAAAACTAATTTAGTCGTTGCTCTATGAATCTGTGATAACCACATTTATTTATTCATCTGAATAATATCCACTGTTATCCAGGAACGTTTACTATTATTTGTGACATCGTATATAGTGATCCCAAAGATGGAAATCCTTGTTTTCATTGGAAATAAAATGGGTTAAAAGTTACTAAAAATGGTGGAAAGGGTGGTGAAATGGGATTTTAAAAACCACAGAAAATGGTTGAAAGTAGCAATTAGAGTGGACAAAAAAAGTTGTAAAAAGGGTTTTAAGTATCAATATTGGAACAATTAGTTTAAACTGGCAAATAATGGGCATGACAAATGGTGAATATGGTTAAATTGGAAAAAAAAAGCATAAAATATGGTGAAAAGAGGTTAAAAGTGATAATAATGGGTCAACATATGTGACATTAGGTGGAAAAAGTGGTGGAAAGGGTTTATAAGTGCTGAACATGTTTGAAACGAGGGAAAAAAGTGGCAGAAAAATGGTAAAAATAAGCAAAAATTAGCTAAAATTGTTCAAAAAATGTGCAGAAAAGGCATTGAAATGTGATGTAGAAGTGTCAGAAATGGGAGAAATGTAGCAAAAATCTATTAAAAGTAGCAAAAATATGGCAAGAAAAAGTGATGACAATAGGTTAAAATATGGCAAGTTTGGTGTAGTTGTAGAAAAATGGTCAAAATAAGCAAAAATGGGATGAAACTGTGTAATAAAATATTCTTAGTTTCTTGAAGGCATCTGGTGACCCCCCCTCCAGTGGCTCACAACCTCAAATAGGGTCCTGACCCAAGGTTGAGAACCCCTGCATTAGACTAGTGTTGAAATGAACTAGTAACTTGCATTGTATGTAAATTATTAATTCAAATTATGTCATAACAATATGAAATTAAAAAATGAAAGTATTTACCAAACCTTCTCAAATTTATTTCAATATTTGGTAGTAATTAAAAGTGTGAAGATAAAAGTAAATCGACCAAAATGTTCTTCAAGTGATGAGTTTAAAGACCAAAATACTCTCTTTTTCTCCCAATGAGAAAGAAATGAAAAAAGTAGACATTATTTTTAATATTTTATTCTAAATTGTTTTCATTGTATCCTTAGTTTTATTAATAGTTTAAATAAAACTTATAAAATAATACCTTAAAATAAATATATACATTTAGACATGATTTGAAAAAAATACCTAAAATAACTATAAAATAAATAAAGATGATAAAAGAATACTTTATTTTTTTCAAATTATTTAGGCATGATTTGAAAAAACTTGTCACTATTAAATAAAAGGTTTTTTTTTTCTTTTTGCTAAAACCAAAAATGAACTGAAACTATTTAAACAGATCTTCTTATTTACACCAAAATATTTCCTTAAACTATTAAGTTGATTTAAAAACCCATAAAGATAGGATGCACTGTCTATATTGTGTAAATTAAGTTTAAAAAAATGAAAAGTAAAAGTTATTTTCAATGCGTTATGGTTTTAAATGGTTGCTTTGTTATTAAATGAGGTTATGTAATGCTAATACCAAAGTTATATAATGTGCTACTCTATGTAATTTATTAATACAAAGTGAAACCACATGTGTCACAGTCACCTGATTAAGACAAACCAAAATAAAACAATTGTAAATAAGGCTTTGAATTTGATTTAATAACTTTATATTATTGTTAAAAACCTTTATTGTGAAAATCAATGAATAAATATGCTTCGCTTGATGCGTACCCTCTTTAATGTCCTCCTTCGATGCTTCTTCCTGTTGAAAAAGAAAGAATAACAATATGTTGTTGTGTTCTGGGAAAAGCCAACACCCTTAGTGACACAACAACAGCAAATAAAAAAAGCTCGAAGATCATTTAAAAACATGTGAGACACTTAGAGACCATTTAATATTTCAGTTTGTTGCAAAAAATAACCAATAATTATAGTAAATAATCATAACTTTCCTTAGTTATTGCTGTATAAAATAGTGTAAGTAGGTTACACATTAGCACCATCTAGTGTTGAATATTAAATACTTTGCTCAGAAGTGAAAGTATAAATCACATTTCATAAATCAAGTATTTATGAGAACAAAAGTTACCTCTGTAGTTACAGTAAACCAGGACAGGTTCCCAGAAGTTACATTACTTTCTAAAGACATATTTCACTACACAATCAACAACAACAGAGATGTGTTTTTTTTTTTTTGTCAAAGTTGGGTTCAAAAAATAAACTTTTCACGCTTGACAAACAGTTTTTGAACAAATCTAACATGTGATTGTTTCATTTAATATGTGAATCCATGTGTTTGAGTTTGTATAACAAATAAACTAACTTTTTATGACAGCGGAGGCAGCAGGAAATGAGATCAATGTCTGATCTGAGGGTCACATGATCAATGTGTCACGTCAACATTTAGAATTATGAGCAATTTAAGCATGAACACAGGAAACAACAAAGAGTTTGTGTGTTTTTGTTGTTGTTTTCTGTCAATTTGTTTATTTAATTTGTTTGTGATTTGTGCATTTTTGGGTTAATTTTGTGTATTTTTATTGAAGTTTTGTGTATTTTTATTGTCAGTATGTGTATTTTTGGTGTCATTTGATGAATTTGTATTATCTTGATTGTCAGTTCATGTAATTTTGTTGTTTTGTGTGTTTCTGGAGTCATTTTGTGAGTATATTTGTTGCTTTGTTGTGTTTTTAAATTGTGTTTTTTCTGTCATTTTTGTAATTTTGTTGTTGTTTTGCGTGTTTTTAAGTCGGTGCGGATTTGTATCATAATGTTGTTTATTTTTATTGTTAATGTGTGTGTTTAAAGGAGACATTTTGTTTGTTTTTTGTTGTCGATCTGTCATTTTCTTGTAGTTTGTGTGTTTTTAGAGTCACTGTGTATTTATTGTGTTTATTGAAGAAATTTATGTTTTATTCTCGATTTGTGTAATTCTTGACGTTTAGTCTATTTTTATGTCATTTTGTGTAATTTTTTTGAATTTTTATTTTTGTTGTTGATTTGTGCATTATTATGTGATTTTTGTGTCATTCTTTTGACATTTAGTGTACTTTCATTGTTGGTTTGGGTGTTTTTGGAGTCATTTTGTGTATTTTTGTGTTCGATTTGTGCATTATTTTGTGATTTTATGCAACTCTATAGAAATTTAGTATATTTTTGTTGTCGATTCATGTGTTTTAGGAGTCGTGTGTTTTTGTTCTTGAACTGTGTAATATTATGTCATTTAGAGTCATTCTTTTGACGTTTTTTGTATTTTTATGTCATTTGTGTAAATCTTTTGACATTTAGTGTAGTTTTATTGTTGGTTTATGTGTTTTTGGAGTCATTTTGTGTGTTATTGTTCTCTATTTGTGCATTTTATGTCATTTTGTGTAATTCTTTAGAAATTAAGGATGTTTTTGTTCTCAATTAGTGGGGTTTTAGAGTCATATTGTGCATGTTTTTTGTTCTTGATTTGTGCATTTTTATGTAATTTTATGCAATTTTTTTCAACATTTAGTGTATTTTTGTTGTTGGTTTGTGTGTTTTTGCTCTTGATTTGTGCATTTTATGTCATTTTGTGTCATTCTTTTGAAATTGAATGTATTTTTGTTGTTGATTTGTGTGTTTTTTTGAGTCATTTTGTGTGTTTTTTGTTCTTGATTTGTGCATTTTCATTCATTTTTTTTTAAACATTTAGTGCATTTTTGTTGTTGGTTTGTGTGTTTTTGTTCTCCATTTGTGCATTTTATGTCATTTTGTTGTTGATTCTTGTGTTTTTTTGAGTCATTTTGTGTGTTTTTTGTTCTTGATTTGTGCATTTTTATGTGATTTTATGCATTTTTTTCTTCTTCTTACATTTACTGTATTATTGTTGTTGATTTGTGGATTTTTTGAGTCATTTAGTGTGTGTTTGTTCTCTATTTGAACATGTTTATCTCAATTTATGTCATTATTTTGACATTTAGTGTATTTTTGTTGTTGGTTTGTGTGTTTTTGGAGTCACTGTGTGTGAGCT
Organism: Gouania willdenowi; assembly: GCF_900634775.1. Taxonomy (NCBI): domain Eukaryota; kingdom Metazoa; phylum Chordata; class Actinopteri; order Blenniiformes; family Gobiesocidae; genus Gouania; species Gouania willdenowi. The sequence continues at coordinate 2,830,763 of NC_041064.1, forward strand.
TGATTTCTGGAGCCACATGTGTGTAGTCTATATCTGATGTGTGTACTATTCTACTGACCTGTGAGCTCTTCCTGTCTGTGGGTAAACTAACTGACATCTTCACCATGCCTGAGTCCAGCTGGATCTGATGTGATCTTCTCTGTAAAACACTTCTCTGGTCTGTGGAAAAGAAGACACAGTCTCAGTTATTGAAATAAAAACACATCTAATATAACTGTTCGGTGTAAATAATACTCTTTACCCTCCTCTCTGCGGAAGCGAACCATCGCCGTGCTGCTGCCTGGCTCATAGTCCACCTCACATTCTCCTCCGCTGGATTTCCTACTTTGAAAATACTTCATCAGTTTGAGTTTAAGTCTCGGTGCGGTCGCTCCTTCCAGGTCCACGGACACGGGGAACATGTAACCGTCCGCCATGGCTCCTTCCACTTACTGACCGTCGGTAGAACGGGACTAAAAGTTACTTTCACTTTTGATTTTGAGAAAAGAAGGACGGCCCGGGTCGGGTGCAAACCGACGTCAGTGACTCAGGAGGAAACATCACAACGCTCATTGTTTCACTTTCTGCTGTTTTGTCGGTAGTTTCCAACCGACTGGAGGTGAGTGTTTACTTCATTACATACTCGTAATGTTTATAAAAGCTTAAATAGACGGTAATAGTTCGCGCTTTTGGCATTTTGTCGTCGAAATACACGGCACAGCAAAATGTTACCTTAAAATGTGTGTTTATGACGTCACTACACTACACTCCACACACGCGTTTTAAATACAAGTTAAGTTATAAATGACATAAAATATGTCGAAAAATACAACCAGGAACAGCGTGTTTTTGTCTCCGTGCAACGTTTAACCCTTTCTACGGACACTGATGCAGTTGATAGAGTTAGACGCTTGGGGGCGACGTTACCACAGGAGAGAGAAAGAGTTCTCTGGGAGGACAAACGGAGAAGAGAAGAAGAAGATACGAGCTTCCGGCGGACAACCGGAAATAGAAAAGAAGAACAAACGAAATGTATGTTTTTAGTAAATTCCGATTTATTTTTGTTATTTAATTTTGTTTGACATTTCATTGTCGATGTTGTGTATTGTGTTTTGATCCGTTTTCGTATATGTCGTCTTTTTTTTTTAATTTTTATTAACAATTAAACACCACAAAACCATCACATACTGTATGTACATGTGTACTATTAAAATGGTTAACAAACGTCGTCTTTTTTTTTTTTTTAATCAACAAATAAAAACACCACAAAACAGTCACATATTTACGTGTACTACTATTAAAATAATTAAACGTCATATGGTCGGTTTACGTTCAAATATCACGTCCCAGGAGCCCTGTTGTGAAGGAAGTGACTGAATTACTTCGTTAGCATTTTAATATTGAAGATAATGTATGTACATTTTGTAAAACTAACATTGAAACTAGAGACCTTTTTTTATGTGATGTTTTGTAATACAGATATTTTGGCGCAGTATTCAAAATTGGATCAAACATAAAATTATATTATTTCCAGCATTATCTAGAGATTACATATTTTTTGGTATGATCTTGCAAAATAAAATTAACTGCTGTAACATAATTTCGTGTTTAGCCAAATACTTTATCCACAAAAATAGGCTATTAAAATGATCCCCCAAATGTATTGTTTTCTTTTACAAATTTAATGTGGATATGAAGTCCTTAAAAACTCTAAAAGCCCAAAAAATATGATATTCTAAAAAATGTCCCCACTGAACTAGAGATAGCAAGAATGGATTAGAATTTTCTCTTGTGTCAAGGATTGACTTTAACTTTGTTTATTACTGTGTATTTGTATTTTTTTTTAACCTCTTTTTATTCTAAATGAATGACATCGTGATTGATATTTGCTTACTTTTGTTTCATTTTGGATGTCATTTTTTTCATATATGCCCAAATGATATTCCCTGATTTGTTTTGTTGTCTATGATTGTTTACTGTTATACTGTTTAATATTGAGTGCATTGAACAAATGATTAGTTGCTTTGAGTTGCTGTTCCCTTGGCAAGTTCTTAATTCTGGTATTTTGTTGTTAATTGTAAAATGCCATATTTGTTTATTTTTTTGTTAATTAAAAAAAAAGGGAATTTTTTTTTTTGAAGAAACGAGCATCCGGTGGATGAACGGCAATAGAGAAGAAAAGACCAGCATCCGGAACACAAGCCTGTAGCTGCAAAGTTTACACCTATTGTGCAGTAGTTTTACTTTTCCTTCCGAATAATTGATTAACTATGGCAGGGCAATTTTTATTTATAATATCTGTCTCCCTCTACTGGAGTAAGAGTGTAACAGCGCTAAAAGTCAGAGTCAATGTATATGTAGAGTAATTCAATGTGTTTAAAAAAAAAATGCAACATTTACACAGAGATCGTATCATCAAATGTAAAATTTGAAAACACTAAAACTGTGACCATTTGTAAAATTTATCAGCAAAACCATATAAAAACCAATAACATAAAAAAAACAAAACAAAAACAATGGTAAAAGTTTTTAACTTTGACATTCCTGGAAACAGTTGTCTGAATAAATGAAACCTTAACATATTATTCTAAAAAGAAGACAAAAATAACTTGCTGGAATTACTGCGCGTAAGTCAAGGAAACATCGAAGCGATTCGCAGACACCTCTGAAGAAGACTGGCAGTTGACAGTCAAAACATGTCAAGAGATCATAGTAAATTTCCTGAAAAAACAGTTGTCTGAATAAATGAAACCTAAATATATTATTCTAAAAAAAGATCAAAAGAACTTGCTGGAATTACGATATCGGAATGGTATCTGAAGTGAAAAAGTCTACCTGGTGTTTCTTATGCAAAGTTATTTCCATCTCTTTAGGAACAATGGACGAGTGCAGAAAAGAGATTTATATCGATGAGACCCTTTTCGACATCGTGAAAGACTTCGAGCTCGAGTTGTGTGAAATTATTCACAGCAAGTATGAATGTAAGGTCTCCATTAAAGGCATATCGCACAAGCCTTCATCTGCTCTCCCAGATCTCAGATTTGAAGCGAAGCTGGATTCAGGCGTGCGTGTGTCCGTGTGGAAGGCAGATCTCACTCAAGCCAAAGACTACGCAGTCGTGAACGCAGCCAATGAAAATCTGAAGCATTCCGGTGGCCTCGCTCTGGCTCTGTCCAAAGCCGGTGGCCCTTCCATCCAGAAAGAAAGTGATGATTACATCAGACGTCATGGTCGTGTGAAAACAGGGGATGCAATCTTGTGTAGAGCAGGATTACTACCATGCAAATGGCTCATTCACGCCGTGGGGCCACGGGTACCACTGCATTCTAACCTGGTGAAAGAAGAGCAGCAGCTCGAGAAAACCATCATGAGCATTCTGAACCTAGTAAAGGAACATGATGTGAATTCAGTGGCAATCCCAGCCATAAGTTCTGGGATCTTCAACTACCCGCTGCCACAGTGTGCAGACACCATTGTGAAGATGGTGAAGTACTACTATCAGAACCTCTCGCCTAGAGAGAAACGTCCCTCCGAAATCCGCTTCGTGAACCACGACGAGCCCACGGTCAGAGAGATGGAGAGAGCCTGTCATACGTTTCTATCCAGCCATACGACGCAGGTATACGGTGCAGCAGGACCTAGTCCCACAAAGAGAAATGCTCCCAGTGCCCCTACCTCCAAATACAGTGTGGAGTTGGGAAATGTGGTCCTGACACTGATGAAGGACGCCATTGAAGATCAGCAGGTAACTGTCTGTTTTCTCTAATATACATCATCTATGTTTAATAATAGTATCACTCAGGGTCCCCACGGTCATGACATTCTTGGAAAAGTTATGGAATTTGAAAAATTCCATAAAATCATGGTATAATTTAACTGTTTTAGAAAAGTTTTGGAAATATAGCCTATTTTATTCTAGTGTTTAAAATATATTAAACCCCAAAGATGACAAGTGTTATCTCAAAGTGAAAGTGCTGCATACCGGTATGGAAATTTAGTAAAATAGTTTGGAAAAGTTTTGAAAAATCATTGTAAAAAAAGTGTGGGAACCCTGATTATTTTTGCTACATCAATGAGGAACTAAAGGAAACCTCATTGTTAATACTTGTGTGAAATGATTTTTGGATAAAACTGGCTTTAATCTGGATCAGGATTTTAGAATGGGTTTGAAATGCTTTGATCCAGGCAAACCAGCTCCTGTTAGTTTGTTTTTCCATTAATCTTTTGGAATGCTGAACTGGAAAAACCCTATTTTTCTCCTTTCCTTATGAGTAAAAATTAAACCCAGGGCCTTCAGAAGAAGTTCAAACAACAAGAACATATAGAACAATGTCTCTGACAGCAATAATAATAATAATCAAATACTATGAAATGTTAAAGAAATAAAATATGAGAAAAAATTAATAGTCACTCAAACCTCTGCTAAGATATTGTCAGTTATCTGGATCAATAATCCTGATCATGGTACCATGATCTTTCACACTCCAAAGGTTTGGAAGAAATATATATTCCCATTAATACCTACAAGGTAGGTCACAATATATGGACAGCCCCAATTTTGGTAAAAATCACAATAAAATGCGCAATCCGTATCGTTGGGTTGAGGAACCAACTCAACGTAACTGAATAAAGATCAGTATATTATGAACCGAGATGTGAATTTTCAAAAAATTGGCCAGAGACGAGAGAGAGAGATTTTTCCATTTTTAAAGCTGATCCAGAATCAATATATTGATCCGGATCCCCACCGAAATTTTATTTAATCTTACATGACCTGAGGTCTATCCTTGGTTAAAACCTATAAATCCATTAAGGAATTATGATGTAATCCAGCTAACAAACAAACAGTTTTCACTCATCCAGCTGTTTACCTTTTCTAAGCAGTCACACAACACCTGTAAGGGACCATAGTCATCTGGGTTCACTCATAGATATACAGTAGGTGTGTCTAGTTTGCGTAGCTTTGATAATCAACCTCACAATTCTCTAGAATTAGTCCTAAAGGAAGCATACAAAGGGCAGACAGAAGGTGTCCAAGAACAGAGCCCCGGGGAACCCCACAGGACATTGTTAATCAGGGCTGCAGTCAACCAAAGAAATGGTTGGTCGACCAAGACTATGGCACACGTAGCGATTAGTCGACCAAAAAAAAAAAAAAAAAACGGAGAATGAATGCAGGTGCAGAGGAGGACAAGGAGAAAGAAAAGAGAGACACATATTTAGTATTAGTGTTTTATGGTGCAGATTTGCTTTTAAACACAAACCATTTATGATCTGAACCTTACTCAAGCTTTGACCAGAACCCGACAAAGCAAAAGGGACAGACATTAGGTATTTATATCAGTGCCTGAACCGAAACCGACAATTAAAACCTATTTTTTCCTCATACAAATGACATATTTACATTTGTTTTAGTGGTAAACCTGCTTTTAGATCAGCGCATGGGAGAACAAACGCACGTCAAACACAGGAGCGCAGTGCGCGCCGCCGCGCCAGAGACAGTGGATCTATTTACATAATCCACGTATCAAATATAAAGATACTCCATGTTCTTTTGCAGATAAAGGATTGATTTAACAGTGGATTTTTTTTTTTTTTTTCTTGCAGCCAGCACACAATCACACACAGCTGTTGCTGAACATAGAATCAGTGTTTAGGTATTAAATACATTGTATTGATATTTAATCTTTATCACTTATATAAGTGCACTGCATTTTTTTTTTTTTTTACGGTGTTGAAACTGATACCATTGATGGTCGATCAATGAAAATCTTGGTCGACCACGACGGCATCGACCAATTAGTCGACTGAACGACCAAAGTTGGCAATCCTATTTTTAATCTGTTAAAGTAATCTATGAAAGGTTTCCATTTACTTACAAACTCAGCGGTGTTACTTTCTACCATGAATATCCTTGTTTCTAATTTAACAGCTGGATGTTGATGTCAAAATGTTGCTGTATCATGCTAAGATGTTGTATTGTTGTACCAGCAAGCCCAGGTTTCGTTAGTGCCTCAAACAAGCTATTATCAAACGCTCCTGATGGACTATCATTGGACTTGTTGATTATTAATTATCACCAACAACCCATAATAATCTTCCATTGGGCGATTTTTATCAGAACAGAATGTAGATATGTATGATTATAATGTATTGTGTTTTCCTCTTCCATCCTTGTTTCAGACTGATGTTATCGTAAACACTACTTCAATGGACAGAGATCTGTCCCTTGGTGTGATCTCCAGTGCGATCTTGCAGAAAGCTGGACCTGAATTGGAGAAAGAGTTCAGAACAGCTCACCAAAATGGCAATCTCATTATTACAAATGCTTTCCGGCTGAAATGTAAAGAGATCTATCACACTTTCTGCATTGGTAAATGGGGGCATAAGGCTACCGAGGTAAAGCATAAGATTACAGGAAATAATAATACATTTCTGTCTGTTGAAGCATTATAAACCTGAGATTATTTATTATTTTATTCATACAGAACCTTCGAGACTCTGTGAAACAATGCTTAATTGCGGCAGACGTCAATAACCACAGGTCAATCGCCTTTCCAGCTATTGGCACTGGAAAACTGGGATTCACCAAAGAAGAAGTGGCTTCGATTATGTCAGAGGAAGTGTTTGAGTTCAGCAAACGTTGTCAAAACAAGATGAAAGTTCACTTTGTCATATTTAAGTATGACGAAGATACGTTTAAGGTTGTAATTTTACAGAAAAAGATCAACATTCAGTATTAATATCTCACCTATATGTAAAATGTTTAAACCATGTTTTTCATCTCCAGGCATTTGAGAAGGAACTAAGAGTTCTGCAGACAATGGCATCTGATCACGACATCCAGGGTAAAAACCTTTCAATGTCCTGATGGTTAAACACATCCTGGCATTCTGTGTAACACGCCTCATGCCCAGTGAGAGCTAGAGATGGCCTCCAAGGCTCGAAACTGGTTCCAATGCAGTACTTCGTGTATTTGAGGGCATCGTCTTTAGGATTAGGTGTGAACTTCTATTAGTGGTGAACGATTGATTGTAGCATCAATGTTGGTAAGAGTCAAATGTTGCACACTATTACTATTACTATGATTTAAGCCGCTTAAGATGATTTTTAACAGATAAAGGCATAGTGTAGGCCTCCTAGGTAGGGGTGTGCATTGCCATGAGTCTAACGTTACGATACATCCCGATACCAAACAATACGCACTATCAATAATTACACATTTCACCTTTAGAACTACAAAATGGCATGAAATACAATTAATTTATTTATTTTTTTAAACTAGTGAGAACAAGTAAATAGTAACTAATTCAAGCACAAATATTATCAAACTGTCAAACTGCATTTATTTTAAAAAGTTTAACTTTTGCTTCTACAACAGATTCTGATAAGTTCTTAAATTCTTATTTCATGATATATATCTTACACTCTTACTCATAGGTCAATAAATCAAAGATAATTTGCTCAAAAAAAGGTTGAAATTGCGGCTTGAAAATTTGTTTTGATTTCCACTGTAAACACTCAATTATTGACATTGTCGATAAAGTTTGGTGCATTGCATTATGGGATGTGGAGTCCCGTAGACAGATGCTTAGACGTGTTTTTCCTTCATTCTTACTGTGATTTCTTGTGTTTGCCCCAAAAACTCTACCAAAGTAACGTCCCAACTCCTTTCTGATGTTTTCATTTAAAGTTGCAGTAAAACAATGGAGAATGTTTATTTTAGGGTTTGTGCGGAAAGATCAGGAATACTGGGAACAAACCACAACAAAAATTAGGGATGTCCCGATACAACTTTTTCACTTCCGATACAATACCGATATTGCAGCCTTGAGTGTTGGCCGATACCGATATGATATCAGCATGAATCATATATACTTTTATGACTTACTTTGTGTGGAATGTTAAAAAAAGACTTGATCAAGTGATGTCACTCAAACAGAGAACAATAGTCAGCAACAGTAGGGATGAGAAAAACTGACCCATTTATTATGAACCAATTGGTTACATTAATGTTAACCTTCAACATAATATCTACAGTATTCTACAATTGAATAAATATAATATATATCAGAGATTTTAGATGTAGTCTGATAAAATCTGATATTGGTTTTCTGGCTGATATCGGACCGATAACCAATATGAAGGTGGGATTGGGACAACCCTAATATAAAGTCAAACCAATCACCGTCCTCCTTTTCTGGAGAAGAAACTCAAGAAATCCCAGTAAGAATGAAGTAAAAACATTTGGGAGTCCGCATCCCACAATGCAATGCACCAAACTTTTCAAAAGATCGAAACAACTTTCAAGCAGTAATTTCAAGCAATATTTGCAAATGATCTTCAAAGTATTGTTCCAAGGCCTACACTATGTCTTTATTGTCTTCAGCAGCTTTAAATGACTTTAACCCATTAGTCCACACAGATGTTGAGACTCAACTCATTAGCATTATTGGGAGGAGAAAGTAAACTTACCGTAGGGTGTAGAAGTCGTCCTGTGTTTGCTAACAGAACAGATGTGTTGTGTGTTCTTCCATTAGGCTCTATGGAATTAGAGGATTCCTTTGAGATGATCAATGCATCTCCACAGCTCAGCCTGACTGATCACATGCACAGAGATGAAGAAGCTCCAAAGATCTGCTTGGCTGGCTCCTCCCATGAAGCAAGAGAAGAGGCTGAGAAATGGCTGAATGACCTTTTTAAAGCCTCAAACCCTGTTAACATTCAGAACAACTTCATCCAGCACTTGACTTACAAGCAGCACCAGCAGTTGTCCAGTCTTAAAAATGCGATCTCCATTGAGGAGTTCTTCACTAAGGGTCATGCATGCATGACTGTTGAGGGATTTTCTCCAGATGTGGTCAGGGCTGTGCTGAGGGTGGAGGAGATGCTCTGCAAAGCTCAGGAGGAGTTCATCTCTGAACAACTGAGTGAAATTGGAACCATGACCATGACATTTAAAAACATGCCGTGTGAAAGAAGGGTAGCTGACAAATCAAGCCCAGAATTCACAGGAAGAAGTCAACACTTTCAAAATCAGGGCCTGAGGATAGTAAAGGTATCACATGTGACATCTGCATCCGTAAGACACGGTCTGCTAAAGACGTATCGTAAGTCCTTCTTTGTGTCGTTTTTAGGTGGAAGCGGTGTCGAACAAATCCCTGGAGAATCTGTTTGATTTAAAGAAGCAACAGCTCAACTGCAACCAAACAAGAAAAATGTACCAATGCATTCCAGCACAGTTCTGCCACATCGTGAGCCAAATCGGCTTCCACGTGGAGCTGGCACCACCAGAAGGTAGAAGTAGTAACGTGGAGTAGGCCTCGGCAGTATATCGAGATTCAAGATAAAATTGAGATTTCTATTTTGCCGATATTGAAAATTACAATATAACAATGTCTTTATTTTATAGCTTAGTTTGTATTAAAATACTTGTGTCCTAGACCTTCCCCTAAACCAGTGGTTCTCAACCTTTTCAGTCCACGACCCCCAAAATAAGGGTCCCAGAGAGCGGGTACCCCCACTGTAGCTGAAGGTGGTTGAACACAGACATGAACATTGAAGAACAGTCATGTGGAGACAGGACCATCTATAAGGGGGAATAAAGGGGAGAGATTTTTGGGGTCCATCCATAAAGTCAGTAAAATGATGGTCCATTGTTCTATGAATCTGTGATAACCACATTTATTTATTCATCTGAATAATATCCACTGTTATCCTGGAACATTTATTATTATTATAGTCATCTTAAAGATGGAAATCATGGTTTTAATCACAAATAAAATGAGTTCAAAGTGACCAAAAATGGTGGTGAAATGGGATTTTAAAAACCACAGAAATTGGTTAAAAGTTGCAAATCAAGAGTGGCTAAAAACAGACAGAAAATGTGGTAAAAAGGGTTCAAAGTGTCAATATTGGAACAATTCGTTTTAAACTGGCAAATAATGGGCATGACAAATTGTGCATGTGGTTAAATTGGCAAAAATAATCATGAAATATGGTGAAAAGAGGTTAAAAGTGACAATAATGGGTCAAAATGACATTAGATAGAAAAGTGGTGGAAATAGTTTATAAGTGCTGAACATGTCTTTAAAAGTGGAAAAAATGTGCAGAAAAGACATTGAAATTTGATGGAGAAGTGTAAGAAATGGGAGAAATGTAGCAAAAATACATTAAAAGGAACAAAAATATGGCAAGAAAAATTGATGAAAATAGGTAAAAATATGACAAGTTCAGTGTAGTTGCAGAAAAAGGATAAAAATAAGCAAAAATTGGCTCAAATTGTTCAGAGAATACGCTTAAGTTTCTTGAAGGCATCTGACAACCCCCTCCCAGTGTCTCGTGACACCAAGGTTGAGAACCCCTGCCCTAAACAAGCCACACTACAGAACTCACTCACACATGCTGTCACTTAGAGGAGAAAGGCCAAAAGTGTGACATATTGTGCAGTTGCTTGTTAATAAATGCGTCTGTGGAGCATTTGACATGTCTTTCTAGTCAGACTTTATTAAGTTAAAAATATCATGATTTATATCGTACTTTGCCATTTTGAGAAAAAATATTGAAACGAGTTTTGGTCCATATGGAGGAATAATAACCGCTTCCATGTGTTGCTTGATCCAGATCCACAACATGGAGAGGGCATCTACTTCACCAGCTCTGTGAAACAAGCCAAGCAGCTGTGGAGGCAGAGAAGCGACCGCTACCTCTACTTTGTGGAGGCTGAGGTCCTGGAGGGGAAGTCCATCCCAGGACACCGGGATCTCATCCTGCCCACCGACGGGAAGAGTCCCGGCACCAAGTACGACAGCGTGACTGGAGGAGCCCACGTGTGTGTGGTTTTCAGCAGCTATCAGGCTCTGCCCAGATACATCATCACCTGTGAGAAGCGCTAACCAGTTCAACAAACATCTTTAGTGTTTGTTCTTCACAATAATACAATCTACTATAATCTACAGCAGGAAAGTTATCTTTGATGTATATTCACATTTTCTTTAAAGTGGTAAAACCTGTTGATTTGTTCCAAGTTAAAAAAAATTGTTATTGTACCGCTCACAGCTTTGTTTTCCTTTTTATCACAACATTAAGACATTGATTTAACACAATAAAAGCCAAATTGAAGGCTCTGTGCTGACTTAAAATTGTGTTTTTCTGTTATTCACTGATTTATTTTAGGGCTGGGACTTTATCGCGTTAATTGAGATTGATTAATTACAGAAAAACAACGCAGTTAATCGTTTTTTTGCACTCCAAACAAGGAACCTCTCATTGCACGAGTTCCCGGTACACCCGTAATACTGATGCACAGACCACAACACAAGGAACAGGAGAACCTGAGGAGAAGTCATTGCTATGCGTTGTGGGTGTTAATTTTAGTTTAAATAAAAACACAGTGTAAAACAAAAGCCCAGTTGTGCAGAAATTCTGCAAGAAAGAGTTTGCCGATCACCGGAGCTCTGCTAGCCTCAGCTAGCACCTCAATGCTAAACATGTATCAGCTAGCACCTTAATGCTAAACATGTAGCAGCTGGCACCTCAATTAGGGCCGGGACAATGCGTCAACGTAATTGATGACGTCGATGCAAAAAATAAGTTGACGCACAATATGCACGCCGACGCATCGTCTGACCAAAACAAAGATGGCGGCGCTGGAGAATAACTAACGCGAGTGGATCCTCTGAGTTCTAAAAGTGCAAGGGAGTGAAGGCACGCACTCGTTTGTCGAAGGTAGCTGTTCCTCGTAACCTTCGTCCTTTATCCCGGGTGTGACCAGACGGCAGCACGTTGACGGGACAAGGAGGAAACATCCGCCGTGACATCAGCAGCAACACATGCAGCAGCATCTCACACACGTACGCACACAATTCTTAAGATAAAAGAAAAGTTTATTTTTTATTGGATAAGCGCTCTGTATTGGCATTTGGTATTTTGAGTTCAAGAAAAATGTGAGTGGCAGAGTATTACTTTAAGTTGTTATTTTCATGTGAATGAAGAATTAAAGCACTTTTTCAGTAAGCTAGGCCTGTGTGTTTTCAACATAAATATTAAATTCTGTTGGTTGAGGAAAGACACCATGACAGGCTGTGGCTCCCACAGCCTTTTTATTGAATGCTACCTTTGATAATGCATTATTTTGTACTTTTGTATTCTTACTTGAACTTTATTTTGAAATTTTGAGTTGAAGAGCAATAAACATATTGCAATGTTAAGGAATTCATTTTTTTGTGTTCATTTTAGATATGTAAATCAACATGTATAAATTACTTTTAGTCAATTAATGGGGAGATAATCGCTAATCGAATTGAATCAAACTGGAAATTTAAGTGTGTGCTTTGTGAACAATGCAATCAAAATATTCTATATTCTTATTACACATATTAGCACTCAGTGATGGAAATAATAAACACTATTTAGTTGTTTAAGATCATTTATTGTTTTCATTGATTCAGTCATATACCAAAATACATTTAAATTGGAAAATGTTGCTTCTCGTGTCAAATATTATAATCGGCCATTAATTTAGATTAATCGAAATTAATTAATTACAAAGTATTTTTTTTAATCAAGTCCCACCTCTAATTTATTTATGCAACACACCCACAACGACGTGGTCAACATTTATGTGCAACAAAACATAGTGATTTATATCTACATTACAGCAGCTCAGACACAGACACTGCACACGTGTGTTTACAATTTTACAAAAAACACTTTAAAACTCTGTCACATTTAAAAGACAACACGTTTGTTTAAAATCAGTTTACCAGCATTTCATTTACACGTAGATACACGTCTGTACTACTAAACATTTTCTCATGGGCACAACTTCCTGTGTGAGCGCTAAACTAGCCGTTAGCACTCGGGTATTATTAGTTAAAGTTAGTGAAGAAACCTGAGGGGAAACTTATTATTCGTTTATCACACAGGAAGTTGGCCCAATAATGAAGTAGCGGCTATCAAAATAAAATGTATATTTAAAGACAGAAACTCTAATTCAGCTGCCATAAGAGTTTAACTTTACCTTGTTGAAGAGAAACTAATCCCTGACATGTCCAGGATGGAAATTTAAAGAAATGCCTTGATTGTGGGTGGGGCTCCTGGAGCAGTTAAGACACGCCCAGTCTCCAAAGAACAATCTATGCTATGCTAATGCTCGATACTATATCTCTTTATTTACAATTCCCTCAATCCAACCTCGCCACAGATTGTAGAGTCCACAGGTGATAATTTTTATAAAAGAGGCGGAGCCAAAAATGCCATTAGAAGCCACCAAATAGCATAATTCATTTGTAATAGCCGGATTGTGACCCATAAAGGTCATTCACTCTTACAAATTTTACAACAAAATAGGACAAATTGAGATACTTTGACTAAAATGTCATTACAATAAATTATATTTCAGCAGAAAAAAATTGGTTTTTGAGTTTAGTTACTCTTTAAAATCTGAAGAAATTAAGAGTCCACAAACCAAAAACTTCTCTTAAATTATTAACACTCCTTACACCATCTACACTAGTGCTGTGCGATATAACGATATATGTTGGAGTGCGATATAAAAACGTCTACCGTACGACATGACCCTTTATCGTTTACATTGTTATTTGTAGTGATGCACCAAAAATTCGGCCATAAATTATTTTTCTGTTGTCTGGATATGAGTTAATGTGTTCGCGCAGCGTCTGCGTTTTATTCCATCTGAATACTAATGCCTCTCCTAAGCAGAGGTTGAGACGGAGCAAAAATAAAGAAAAGTTCTCTCGATACATATACATCTCTTTTAGATATTTAATTTTGGTTCATATATAAAATATGAGTTCTATAAATAAAAGGAAAAAAGATGATGAGAAAATTCCCATTCATTTCATGTAATTTTATGGAAAATATACAAAATTTTGTCCATATCACACAGCACTAGTTTACAACTCCTCTGACCTTTATATAAAATGAAGAAACAAATGAGAGTAGAACAGTGATCCACATTTATAAAGACAGAAGGACACGTTCACAGCAACAGTGTGGTCTAGTAAACCATAAGAGCTAGTATAAAACATTATTATTCACAGTATCATCTGGTACCTTGTATAAACCTACTGCAGTAGATATTTAAATAAAGCACAAACATCCATCCTAACGTGTGAATTCAACCCGTCACACAATACGACAACTAACAGTGAAAAGCAACTTTTATCACAGTGGGCGGGGCCACAGACATGTGATTGTATCTGATCTGATGAGAACAAAGAGTTTGGTCTTTGATTGTTGTTATTTTGTGTGTTTTCCTGTCATTTCTGTACACTATTGTTGGTGTTTGTGTATTTTTGTTGCCTTTTTGGTTCCATAGGATTTTTCCATGTATTTTTAGAGCCAATTTATGTATTTTGCTTGTCGTTTTATACGTTTTTTTTCTGTCGCTTCCAAATGTTTGTGTTGGTTTTGTGTTTTAGTTCTTTAATGTTGTGTGTTCTTGGAGACATTTTGTGTTTTTCATGTAGTTTAGTGCATTTCTTGTGATTGTCTTGTGTCTTTTTGTTTTCATTTTGTGCATTTTTCTGCAATTTTTTATGTTTTTGTTTTTTGTCTATGCCTTTTCATGCTCATTTTTTGAAGTAATTTTGTGCGTGTTTTGTTGTTGTATTGTGTATTTTTGTGATATTTTGACGTATTCTTATAGTTGGCTTGTGTGTTTTGGAGCCATTTTCTGTGTTATTTTATGTATTTTTCTGTCATTTAGTATACTTTGTTGTGCTTTTGAGTGTTTTTGGAGTCGTTTTGTTGTTGTATAATGTACCTTCGTGTGTATTTTGGAGTACCATTGTAGTTTATATAGTTCTTTCTCATTTTGTATACTTTTGTTATTGTTTTGGAGTTATTTTGTATATTTAATTTGGGGGCTGCAGGATATATGTCCCATGTGTGGTTTAAAATGGTTTCATATCATCAGGGTTATGTAAATTCTATTGACACTAACAGGAACAAAAAAGTAGTGACACACAGATCTTTACGTGACTGTTGTGCTTTTCGCTATGAATTCTCTCAGCTTTGACATCAGAAGGTTTGATGAGACAAACACGCTGTGTCTATCAAAGGGATTCTTCAGGTTTTCTAGCTCATGGCTTCAAAAATAATGTTTCTACAAAACAAGCTTAGTGTAAAAATCCCAGGGTGCGTTTATTGGAGTTGATTATCTACAATAGTAAGTAAATAGTAAGGGCCAGCTTACTACAGTAAAGTGTGTGTACAGCAGATCCTTCCTCATGTTATGGCTGTGATACCTGGCACAGTGTGTGGCACTGGTGTGTAGCACTGGTGTGTAGCAGACGTCGTTGTTCACTCTGTGCACTCTGCGATCTCCGTGCCGTCCACCAGCAGCGTGTGAATGATGCCGTCACGTCTCTTCCCGCTGCTCACGGCCTTCACGCAGCAGCTGTGGTCGGAGAGGGTGAAGTGGGTCTCTGTGCCATCGTCCACAAACTCGCCCTGAACACGGAGACAGGAACAGGAAGTAGGAACAGGAAGGAAGAACAGGAAGGAGGAACAGGAACGTTTACTGCGATGCTGAGATGATAAAAACAATAACGTTCTACGTCTGTCTCTGATGTTACACTCACCGCCGTCTCAATCTTTTGTCCGTTACACCAAACATCCATGGTGTCTTTTTCTGGAAGGAAAGTTAATACACAGATCAACAACAGGCGGACCCTCGGGTCTATTTTTGTGCGGACCCCGAAGTAAAAGGACTTTAAAAACACCCAAAAATAACAGAAAAAATTTAAAAATGACAATGAAAAGACACAAAACAACAACAAAAACAGACCAAATAAGAAAAATATACACAACATCAAAAATGCAAAAACACACAAAAACAACAGAAAAATATACAAAGTGACAATGAAAAGACAAAAAACATCAAAAATGTAAAAAAAAAAAAAAACCTCAAAAAGACAAATAAACTACAAAAATACACAAAATACAGTAACTCATAACACACAAAACAACATCAAAAATAGACAAAATGACAGAAAAACATTCAAAACAACATCAAAAAGGCAAAAAAATTTACTCCAAAAACACAAAAATAACAGAAAAATGTACAAAGTGACAACAAAAAGACACAAAACAACAACAAAGATAAACAGAATGACAGAAAAACATACAAAACGACATCAAGCATGCAAAAAAATTACTCCAAAAACATACAAAAGAAGAACAAAAAAACCAAGTGAGAGAAAAAATACACTAAACAACAACAACGTCTATTTATGCCATTTCATGTTTGGTGATTTTCGGAGTCATTTTGTTTGTTTTTTTGTTGATGGACATAATGAAATATTGTAGAAAATGTATTCCTCAGTGGTTGACCAAACAACTATAGTTCAATCACTTGTACTTTCCTACTTACAGTAGATTGTGCATCAGTTGTTTGGTCAAACACAAGTGAAAATAATCTACAGAAGTTACAAGTAGCTCAAAATAAAGCGGCACAACTTGTTTTAAGTTGCCCAAATAGAACCAAAGTCAGGACAATGGTCAAATGTAGATTAAAGTACTTCCTAATAACATTTATTAGGAATGTTATTGTTACAAAAATATCTAAAATCATACATAATAAATGGTGATTTTTCTCAGACAATCACAGTTATGAAACATGTGTTTATGTTGCTTTTTATGTGATATTGTGAAAATAAAGGAGACCCAGGAAGAATAGCTCCTGCATTAAGTCAGGACCTAATGGGGCTCTTAATAAAATGAAATTAAATGAAATTTTTTGAGGTTTTTTGTGTTATTTTAAATATTTTTGGTCGTTTTGTATATTTTTGTTGTTGTTTTGCGTGTTTTTGGAGTTTCCCACATGTTTTAAAATGAAGTTCCAGAAAATATGTCCTGATTTAAAGGAAGATAACTTTAAAATGATTAGGGGTGTGAAAAAAAAAAATCAATTTCACAATATATCGCAATTTTTTGGTGCTTTGGGTGGATTTTTTATTTAAACAAATTTTTTTTTTTTACATTTTTTTGATATTTGGCAGTGTGTAATGCCTGTGATATTTATGTATGCACAGACATTTTATTTTCATATAATCTGTTCAGATCAGTGTTTAAACTGACACAATAGGATAAAAAAAAAATTCTTCTTATTTTTGTGTATTGTCAGTAACTCAGGGTGATTTATCATTAATGTTCTCACTTACAGTTGTTACAATGACGTCATTATGTTGTCTTGTTACTTTGAGACTTCTACGCAGTAGTTTGAGTGAAAAGAAACTTGTTATAGGATGTTCTGAAGCAATTAGTTTTGACTCAATTTGTCCGAATGATCAATATCTTCTTATGAACATATACAGCAACTTGATTTTTCAGCTCTACGTTTAATTTTGATATTAAATGGGTAGAATACCGTGATATATTGTGATAATATCATATCGTGACCCACATATCGCGATATGTATCGTATTGCAACATCCTTGCCAATACTCACCCCTAAAAATGATGGTTTGTCAGTAAAAAAAATTGTTAGAAATTGGACCAGAAAACCTTTTTGAATAGATAAAAGTGATTTCACCATCACGTAAAGGAGGCAAGCTGTGGGAAAAGCCTCCTTTGGTGATGACTTAACACTTCTATATCCACGTGTAAACACTGGACAGTGACCTGGGCCACCCCGATTGGCTGGAAGCGAGAGGCTTAGGGCCGCTAACGAGATTAGCTTCTGCTGCAGTGTAAGCTAACATGTGATTAGGTGTCAGTCACAGAATAGAATAAGAAGAATAGAAACCAGAACTGACCCAGTACCACCCTGCAGTCGGTCCCATCCAGGTTCAACACCCACGTGCTGGTAACCTTTGACCTGTTCTCCATGTACTTCTTGAGGCTCTTCCCGTTGATCTCCAGCGTGTACTCGTAGGCGAAGCCGCTGACGGCGTCAATGTTGATGGTGGCTTTGGTGTCGGCCTTTCCCACAGTGAACGTCTCCTTCCCCACCAGTTTGAACATCCAGTCCCGCCTCAGCACTTCCTGTGGGACGTTATCATAGAGCAGTGGTTTCAAACTCATTTTAGTTCAGGGGCCAAATACGGAGCAGTTTGATCTCATGTGGGCCACAGATCTCATGCTGGAAAACAAGTAATTTCTACAGTATTGTGCCCTAGTTTACACTTTTATGTATACATAAAATACAAAATATGTACAAAACTGACAATATCCAAGCAATAAGTGACAGATATCAGGATCTACACTTTAAATGTCCAAGATTTTTTGACCAATTTTTAATTATTAAGGGAAATATATCATAATTTAAGGAATATTTAAGGATTCTGTAAGAACTTTGAGTTTTTAATCAACATTTTAACATTAAAAATGACTGCAATCCTGTGATATAAGCACTGGGAGTGTTGAGTTTCATTTACACCATGTGTAAAACTCGAGGCCCGGGGGCCAAATCTGGCCCTTTAGAGCATCTAAATCAAATTCTAGGTGGGAAAACAAGTAATTTCAACATTATCATGCCCTATAAAAATATGTAAGCAATTAGGTTACAGACAGTATCCAATCTTTAAATTTCCTTGTTTGTGACCATTTTTTACTCAATTTGGGAAGAGAGAAAAAAAATTGTGGAATAATATAAATAAAATGAAGATAAAGAAAATTGTCTCTGGTCTTTGGAGAGAGCAGACGTGTTTTCATTCGCTCCGATAACACGACCTTGGCTACAGCTGGCTACAGCTGAACAGCCTGAAAAATTGGGCCCAAGACTGAAGGAAAATGGTGAAAAAACCACAGGGAAGCCCTTCAGAACCCAATTCGGGTTTGGAGGAGGTCAAGGAGATGATACGCGAGGGTCTACGAAACCTATCTGCCGAGATAAAGTCGTTGGAAAAGACGCTGGAAAACTCACTGGAAAACCTACAAAGCGAAGCAAAGGTACTGAAAGAAAAGAATGAAAGAAATGCTGAAGAGATAAAATTGTTGAACGCCAGGGTTGAACAGCTGGAACAAAAGGAAAGAGAGAAAGATGTCATCATCACAGGCCTAAAGATAAAACCCAGGAGTTACGCGAGTGACGAAGAAACAAAATCGATTGAACAACAGGTCATTGACTACCTGGAGTCGAAAGACATTGTCCTGAACCCTGACAACATCAACTCCTGCCATCTCCTGCCAAACAAAAATGATAACAGAGCTGTAAAAATAACTTTCACAAATATGAAATTCAAAGGAGAACTACTGAAGCAAGGAAATAAACTGAAAGGAACGAAGGTGTACATCAATAAAAACCTGACGAAACAAAATGCAAGCATTGCATGGAAGGCACGCCAAATAAAAAAAGGAGGAAAAATTGTGAGGACGTAGACAAGAAACTGCAGGATTTACATCACACCACTGGGAGAAGATAACGGAAAACCAATCCTCATCAAAACGATGGAAGACTTGGGAAAATACGAAGGATCCACCTAAACAACAACATTACTGATGGTAATCATGGATATGGACCCAGATCTATATAAACACTGAAAACAAAACTCAGACTGTGATTATTTTACGGAGACTGAATTAAATGTGGAAACCAAGAGTAAAAAAGGTCTGTCATTTATTCATTTCAATTGATAGGTGGTGGGGTGATTAAGGATTACATTAAATTTAAATTCAAAGTGTTTATTGTCATATGTGCAGTTAGAAACACGTTTTCCTGTACAATGAAATTACTACCTTGCTTATGAACTAAGATATAATAATGTGTTTATACAAGTTAAATCTAACAGTGGAAAATACAACACTGCCAATAGAACTAACAACAGCTGGATTAACCTTGATGTAGAGACAAAACAAGCAGCAAACTTGTGTGTCCAAAAGAGACATTCCCGAGTGGTGACATTATGGATGAAAAGGGAAAAACCTTCCAAACACCTTCGAAAGAGGAACTATTCTTGAACTGGAGGAATGCTAACAACGTCTGGCAGGGAACAAGGCCAACACGAACAACGATAGAGAGGAGGAGGAATAAAAACAAGACAACACTGACTACAGATGAGAATACACAAAAAAGGACTGTTCAGAACAACTCAAAAATGTTTGACCAGAGAGACATGTAAACCCATGTAAATTTGCGATGGTAAAACAGGGGACGGGACCCAGATAAGCAAACTGCTTCTCTCGTCTCCTTTTTCGGCATGTACAAAAAATAAAAATAAAAAAGTGAATGTAACCATGTCGGAAATAAACTGAATAAAAAAATAAATAATAATAATAATAATAAATATATATATATATATATATATATATATATATATATATAGTTTTTTTTTTTTCAACAACTTGCAATTAAAAATGACTGCCATCATGTGATAAAATATTGAGGATATTCATTGAATGTATGTATTTAAAAGGGCTGAGATATGAAACAAAACAAATTATGTTTTCTGTAATTTCGACTTTATCCTGCGGGCCAAATTTGATGCTGTAAAGGGCCGGATTTGGCCCCCGGGCCTTGAGTTTGACACGTGCTCTAGGTTATTATCAGATGTTGATGAGTTTGAATAATAAAACACTGTTTATTGTTGACATGTCTTCACCTTTCCATCCACGGAGATGACCCTCTTTCCTGTAGTGGTTCCATGTTCAAACTCTATCCTGTGGACTCCGTCACTCAGACCCACCTCCCAAACACCAGCCAGATCATTAGACATCCTCACTCACTCACTAACGACCTGCAGTAAACAACAACAAACATTAAACAAATAAACAACACCGGAGGTGTGACGTAGGGCGACCAAAGTCACTAAATCTAATGTTAAACACCGCTAACATCGTCTACCTGTGAGGAGGAAAACGTCCATCTTTAGTTGAGCCTGTTTTTGGCACGAGAGCAGAAAGAGGACGAATCCAACTTCCGCTAATGTTTACACTCTCACTTCCGAGTTTTTTATGACGCCTTTCAAAATAAAGCCCAAAACGTTTCAAATATGTAAAAAATATAAGTAAATCGCTAATAAATGAAAATGAATAGAGTTAACTGTTGCATTTTTTCTCTCTCAAACAGACAGAAGTGCAAAGCTTTCACTCACTGTCAACAACATTCTTTATTAAGTCCTTGCAAAAATTGACCAAACTTGCCCCCATGTGAATAAAAAGTTATCTGTGCTTCAGAGAAATAGATATCATATAAACACATTTTGAGTCTGCATTTGTTCCTGGATGGCAGCAATCTTGCATGATTTAAAATAAAATTATGCAGATTTGAGTTTGACAAATAAACAAGTTATCTTGTCAAAAGCTAATATATGGAGTATGGAGTTATTTTTGTGTCTTTATTGTTGAATCAAAAAAGTATTTCTTGTTTAAAAAAAAAAAAAAAAAAAAAGAAAAACTCACTTAATTCACTCAATCACACAAATACATATTTGTGCTTCAGAGAAATCAAGGCATAAAAACACGTTTTGAGTCTAAATTCGTTCTTTGATCGCAACAACAACAAAAAATCTTGCAGATTTTAGTTTGACACGTGCCTTTTGGTGAAAAATATAAAACAAAATAAATTATCTTGTCAAAAGGTAATATGTGGCGGTAGATTTAAAGCATTTGAGATAAACACTAACTAAACTTAAATAAAAATTAGTATTCAAATACAATTTTGGAGTGTTAAATATTCATTTGTATTTGAAAACTTTTTGTGTTTTATTGAAAATGTGTTGTGTATTTAATTTGAGTAATTGTTTTTAAATTAAAATTTGTTTTTTTAATTTAACAATAAAGACACAAATCTAACTAAATACTAGATAAAACAATAGTATTTTGATAGCTTTAAGAACTCGCAATTATCTTTTTAAAGATATTTTAACATGAGAAATATTTCGTTGACACAAACAATTGGAGAAAATATTTCCAACGCTACTGTTGCGCTGATGTTTTATTGTGAAAGGAACGCCGGCTCTTTGCTACAGTAACTAAGGAAACCTGTGAAATGTGGGTAACGGAGTGCTAACATTAGCTCCTGTGCTACGAGGATAATGTGTGAGGAAATATTTGATCACCACACGGTAGAATAACCTTTAGCAGACTATCAGAGGCTCATTTTAAACATTTAAAAACACAGTTTTAATCACAGCTGGTTGTAGTTGAGCCTTTAGCAGAAGCACGAGCGGTGGCTGTGCTGTTACTATGGCAACGGGACGTCGGCATTACGCACAGTCTTGTCCCCGCCCACAGCCGACGTAATTTTAGGAAATATAAATTTATATTTACATGTTTTTAATGTTAAGCTTGAAATATCGAATTTTTATGATCACTATAATCTTCTGTGTAAAAATTTATTAATAATGAAAACTACACATTTATCGTAACAACAAAATACCGTTAAAAATGGTAAATAATAATAATAAAGTAAGTTACATTAGTAAATTGATTAGTCAATTAGTAATAATTAATTGATTTTATTAATGATTACTATCCCTAACCCATCAATTAGTAAATTGAAGTAAAAAAAAAAAAAAAAATGGTTAAAAGATTTTTGTTGTTACTAATGCCTTAGCAAATTTACACTTTTACACAAAATACATTATCTTAATCATTAAAAAATATTACAAATTGCAAAAGCACTTTTACAAATGTTGAAACAGGTTTACAATCGTAGTCATGTCACCTCCAGGGCTCCGTACAATAATGTTTTTGTAAGTATAAAAGTATTTCCACATTTACATATTAGTTTTTGGCATTTTTAAAAGTATCGGATATTTTTTTTCTTTTTTATTTAGAAAAGGGAAAGTACACATT
The DNA here is from genome assembly GCF_900634775.1 of Gouania willdenowi. NCBI lineage: Eukaryota > Metazoa > Chordata > Actinopteri > Blenniiformes > Gobiesocidae > Gouania > Gouania willdenowi. Next base: position 2,853,506 of record NC_041064.1, read on the forward strand.
AATGAACAAATGAAACATGCAAATAAATTTCCATCTGTTTGTTTTAGGTATTTGTAAAAGTATTGCAGTAATTTGTAATTTTGTGATAATGATGTCAATTTATTTTCACAAATATATTTTTGAGAAGTTTTTCCACTTCTCAGCCACTGTAGTAAAGTCACTACAAGTCAAATTCTAAAGGAAAGAATAATGATAATACAACAGAAAACTTTATTTTTACAGTTTTGAGAAGTAAAGTTTTACTTGAATTTCTTAAATGAACTCAATTTGAAAATAAATTAAAACTAGAGACAAATTTGGATTAGAATTTTGTATATAAGGAACTTCACGGTTTTACATGAGAGAGAAAAATCTGGTAGTGCTTTCTACATTTTATTTTATTTTATTTTATTTTATTTTATTTTATTTTATTTTATTTTATTTTATTTTATTTTATTTTATTTTATTTTATTTTATTTTATTTTATAGTAAGAACGTATATCTCAAACCCTGGTCATGTTCTCTCCCAGACACCAGGGGGCGTTCTCGGCTCTCTTTGACCGATGTGCAGCTTTCTAAGTAGCTAAATAAATCGGGGTTTTTTTTCTTCTTCTACTTTCATCAATTAAACCAGTACAAAAAAAAGTACAACTGTGTTTTTTATTTTACACGTAAAAGGAAACATTTGTTCAACCAAAATATAAAGTTATAATAGGTAACAAAAGAAGAACTCACTAACCCTGAAATGCAGCCTATATTTTAGAAAGTTTCCTTTAACTCATTTTCTTTATGTGTTTTTAAGGATGTTCCTGGTCTGGAATGATTTATTCACGACTACGAGCTTTGCTGATGGTTTGTGACACTTTATGATGTTTTATTTAGTTTTTTTAAACAATTCTTTCTCCTTGCTAAATGTAGATGTGAGCTAAAGCTAGCTGTTAGCTTAGCATCAGTGCACTCCAACTGTGATCTACATAAGTTTGTCAATAGAACACACTTTTGTTTGTTTAATTTCTTTGAAAAATAAGTGAATGAATTATTATCTAAAGTATATATGTGTGTCTAATAGTTATTATTATTTTAGTTTTATTATCTATTCTAAATTATGTGCAGACATCATTATTTGTACAGTTATCTTTATTCAGCTACTGGCAATTAAAAAAAATGTGATTATACACTGATTATATACTATTTTTTTAATGTGTTTTTGTTTTTTGCTGTATTTTTATGTGTTCTTTGTATATTTTTGGGGTAACTTTGGGTGTTTTCGGGTGCATGCCTCTGTTCTTTTGTTTTCATTTTATTTTCTGTCATGTGACAAACAAACTTTTAGAATTTTACTTTTTTGGGGGAATCACAATTTAAGGGCCACACAAAATTAGGTCACATGTGGCCCCTGGTCTGCCAGTTGTACAGTGCTTCTCAAATGGGGGTACGTTTACCCCTAGGGTTACGCAATGGCACTACAGGGGGTACCAGAGAGAGAGCGAGAAAGGAAAATTAACAAATTAAATGATTAAAATAAAAAATAAGGGGTTTTAAATAATGTTGTTTTTTTGTGCCAAATAAGGAGCAGCTTAATCTCAAGTAGGCTACAGATTTTATGTGGGAAAATGAGTATTTTCAACATTAATGTGCCCTAGTTTACACTTCTACATATGCATAAAATACAAAATATATAAGAAACTGACAATATCCAAGCAATAAGTGACAGACATCAGCCCCAACAGGGTCTTCACTTGAAATTTCCTAGATTTTGTGACAATTTTTTATTAAATTATGTGAAATGTTATGTAATAATTTAAGGAAAATTGAAGGTTTTTGTAAGAATTTTGAGGTTTTTTGTTCTACAGTTTAACAAAAATGACTGTAATAATGTGATGAAAGCAGCAGAAACACTGTGAGCACCTGCAAATATTGTTGAGTTTTGTTTACACAATGATTCACGTTTTCTCTGTCATTTTTACTTTCTCCAAAGGGCCAGATTTGGCCCCCGGGCCTTGAGTTTGACACATGTTTGAAATGATCTTAATTAGAACATGGACTAAAAATACAAAGGTTAGTCTCGGTCACACACCAGGAGGGAGATGACTGGAAATAATGAAAACTAAAGAAATAAATCTATTTAGGAGGCACTAAATACCGTTTCATTCCACTTATTTACAAAATGAGATTATTTAAAATGTGTGTTATCACTCATTCATTGTTTTTTCACAGTATTCTGAGCAAAATATAGTAGTCGGACATAAGGGGGTACTTGGATTCAGGAACAAAAAAAATGGGGCACAGTGGGTGCCACTGTTCTAGTATACATTATAAAAATGAATTTGTCTCATTTGTAATCGTCGTAGATTCAGGTTTATCCCTGTAATGTCTAACATCTTGTCTTGTTTGATGTGAATTTAAAGCCATAAATTACTTTGGGATGTAGACATGCCCTCCCTCTGCTCACTGAGCTCCTAATTTTCCCGCTATGGTGTCTTTTTGGAGCCAATCCTCTCATTCTGCTCTGTTTGCTTTAGTCTTTGTCTGTTAGATGGCTAAAGATTAGCCTGTAGACACAGCACTGAAAAGGTCCCGTCTGTTTAAAACTGGGGTTAAGATGGATTTGTGCACGGCAGCCCGTGCACACACTCCTTCATGTCAGTGAAGATCTATTATTGTGACAGTGAACGTGAGCTTCCTGCTTCAATCACTTAATGAGTTCTTTTTTACTCGTCACTTTGTGGAGGGTTTGTTTGGCTTGGCGTGCACCGCGGCCACTTCTTTATTGCTTTAATAATCATTCTCAGCATTTTTTAATGGTTTCACATTGATTAAGCAATTTAAAGAAAGCCCCATTTTCAGGATTCTCTTCCTTTTATCGTTTAATAATCAGGAACTAGTGAAACCACCCAGTTTTGATTTGTGTTGTTTGTTGCTGTGGACACATCTGGACACGTCCACTTGTTATTACCTCATTGACTTATCATTCATTTTGATGGGAAACGTTATTTTATTGATGTCGACTCCAAAAATCCAAAATTCACAGTGTGAGCCAAGCTGATTTTATTGTTGTTGAACTGGAGAAGATGGTCAAAGATATAAATCACACTTATCCATTTATTTTACAACCTACAGAAAAGATACAGTTTAAAAGAAAAGTAAAGAAAATTTGGTGAAAAATACTGGCGCAACTTTGGGTTTGTCGTTGTTTGTTTGTTTTTTTTGTGTGGTTTTGTGAATTGTTTGATTTAAAAAAAAAAAAAAAAAAAAATGTTTTATGTCATTTGGTGTGTTTTTAGAGTCATTATGTGTGTTTTTGTTATTGTTTTGTGTATTCTTGTTGTCATTTTGTGATTATTTTCATTTTTTTTGTCCTTTTCAAAATTTCTGTTGTCAATTTGTGGGTCATCTGTATTTTTGTTGTTGTTTTGTGTATTTTTCTGTCATTTTGTTGGTAATTTTAGCATCTTTGGAGTAATTCTGTATATATGTTGTTGTTTATGTATTCATTTTTAAGTAGTTGTTTTGTGTGTATTTATTGCCATTTTGTCTGTTTTATGAGTCATTTTGTTTAATTTTGTTTTTGTTGATAGTTTGCTGTTGTTTTGTGAATTGTTTGATATATTTTTTTTGTGTTTTATGTCATTTTGTGTATTTTTGTTGTTATTTTGTGTATTCTTGTTTTCATTGTAAGAATTTTTTTGTCATTTTAAACATTTTTGTTGTCAATTGTACATTTGTTTGAGTCAATATCTGTATTTTTGTTATTAGTTTGTGTATTTTGTGTTGGTAATTTGTCCATCTTTGGTGTGATTTTGTATATAGTATGTGTTTTTTGTGTTTTCATTATCATTTTGTCAGTTTTATTAGTCATTTTGTGTGATTTTTGTTGTCACTTTGTGTGTTTTTCAACTCATTATGTGTGTTTTTGTTATTTTGTGTGCTCGTGTTTTCATTTTGTGATATTTTTTCTGTCATTTTCAACATTTTTTATGTCAATTTGTGCATTTTTGGAATCATCTGCATTTTTGTTGTTCTGTGTATTTTTCTGTCTTTTTGTGTTATTTTGTGAAATTTTGTTTCTGTGTCTTTGGAGTTATTTTGTATGAGTTGTTGTTTAAGTAGTCATTTTTAAGTGGTTGTTTTGTGTGTCTTTATTGTCTGTTCTATTATGTGTCGTTTTGGAATCTTTTGTGTGTTTTCGTTGTTACTTTGTGTACTTTTGTTGACATTTTGTGTAGTTTTCTGTCGTATTTTGGGTTTTGGTCCATTACATTGGGCTTCATATTCTTTCCAACCTCTTGAATTACAATTTTTGGGGGATTTGTTTTCAATATTTAGACAGAGGAGTAGGGAGTTTTCAAAGTAAAATACCTGGAAAATAAACTACGGTTGAGTTTTGAAAAAACTATATTCTAGCACCAAACGCTCCGGTCCATGGTACCCGCGATGGCACCACGTGATAGTAACCACTTTGGATCTGCTGTCACACAAATCTCTGCTGCTGTTTTTTTTCCTGGGAATCACTAGATTCATGATTATCACTGTCCCTTTTTGGTTCCAACAGATAACCATTTACATCCATTTTCTCACAGTTACAGCCACTTTAGTTTCACTGTTTGTGTAGCTGTTGTTAAGTTGTTGGTAACACATACGACACAGTAGCACAGGTACCCTTTAAAAACCTGAACTCCTCAGTATTCTGGGTGGTTTTTCATTCCCACCATAGAGACTGAAATAATTTGAGTGTTTGCTGACTGAGCAGAGAGAAGGAAGGGAAACGATACTCTCCAAGTCTTCCATTAGTCATGTGTGTATGTTCTCCTTTTCTGCGTCAAACAGTGGGAGTTCTGTGCCTTTACTCATGGTGCCTGGGTGTCTCAAACATCAGGAGCTTTGTGCCAAAATGTCAGCGTCTTGGAAAGAAGACACTGTTCTTTATGTTTTACGTGTTCAATGTGAAATGTTTAAAATCAGTGCAATGAGTTTTGAACCATGGCACTATAATTTTGCGGATACGATAAAAAAAAAGCACCAAATTACCACATCTTTCTAAAGTTGCCAGCAAAGCAATTAGTCTTTGGTCACTGGAGCTTTTCTACTAATTCTCATTTGTAGAAAAATAGAGGTGATTTAATTCCAAAGATACTGACACAAACACACATTCTCTCCTCAACTTAATCCATAAGCGACTTCTGAGAGTATCAGCCTTGTTTGTAACCCACAATCTCCATCTGTGTCAGATGATACAATGTTGTACAGAGATTTTTTTAGTCCACCATTACCAAGTCGTTTCCCCTCAACCTGAAGCCACCACTGCTTGACTTCAGCTGCTTTCTCATCAGGACAGTCCAGGACTATGGGCTAGATTGGACGTGGAACAGTTGATAATAGTGTTGTATTCAAGACCACACTACCCTAGACCAGAACACACCAAGACCAAGACAAGACCAAGACTTTTGGGAGTTAAGACCAATACAGAGACAATCCGAGACCGAGACAAGACCAGAACCATGACAGTGTTGAACGTTCTCTCTCTTTAATTTTAGTTTTCTTTTAAACAAATTTTACTGACCAAAACAAAGAATCTGCAATGCTTTAAAAGCACAACATGCAAAAAATCTCATATCTTGACAAAATGGTTCAATGAAATTCTTGATAAAAAAACAAAAATCCTTGTATGTATTTGAAAGCCACTTATTAGTCCAGAGTTATTTTAAATATGTGAAAATGCTTGAAGTAAAATGACATCATGAATCAATCCGGAACAGTTCACAGTGTTTCTCATTATTACATTAATGAAGTTGAAGAATAGCAGATGAGTACTAGTCTCCACTGGTCATTAAGGAAACCCAGTGTCTCCAGTACTCCAACACTAGCTGATGACTGTTTTTTAAGCTGTAACTCCAAATGTACTGTGTCAAAAAGTCATAGAGTGAAGAAGGGAAGATGTAGTGAGTCATTGAGTCCCTGACTCACTGACTCGCTCCTCCTCAGTGAGCCACGGAGCCTTTTCTATGTGTGGGTGTTTTCTAAGCTGATAAACATGTTAAACCTGGTTATTCCTGTGAATTTCCACAAACATCCTCACCCTTTCTCACTGCTTCACTCCTAAATATGATCTGCTTTTGTTTTATTTCTATGTTGTTTTACTTTAATGGCACTGGTCAGCTCTATGTCAGAGGTTTGAAAGAGCCGAGTTCGATTGCGACCACACACAGATCTTCAATTTCATTCTAAAATCCGGTTTGCTGATTTTTTAGGATCCATAGGTTTTATTTCACAGCCTGAGCAGCTTGTGTCTGTACCTTTAGCTTTTAAAAAGAGCCAGTGTCAGGTTTTCAGAGCAATAGATGAATGGGGTTTCCAGTGTCAGATATCTTAAGATTGTCCTACCTCCCAAATGCCTCAAAGGTGTACACAAAATAAGCACTGTTGCTTGTGTGTGAGCTAATTATAGTGAGGAAGTTGAAGGTAAAAAGACTTTTTTCTTTTAGTACTTTCACACCGGTTTAGTCATGGACTCGGTGTGAATGGGCAGAGGACAGCTGATTATTTTATCACCTTGGTTTGGCTCGATTTGCGTTCAGAGAACCACCTCTGATCTTCTCCAAACAGTCTCTGGTGCAGCTCCATGAGCTAACCAGTTGAGGGGTCGTTACTGGAGTAGAGACTTCTCTAGGCAGAGAAACAGAAACCTGAAGAAGAGGTTCTCATCTATGAGTCAAAGCCAGCGCTGTAGAGTGCTCTGAAACTTCTTCCTTCAACATTTAACAATGGAGCAGTATGAAATGCGCTATTCAAATACATTTGCCTTGCTTTGCCTTGGAAGGAGAGTGAGGTGTTTGAATTTATAAATATGTATATTATAGATGTTATCAGTGGCCGAAACATACCGAGTGGAAACCAATGACAATAGAGAGTTTACATCCTACATAGATGGAGATAGCTTGTTATTGTGTGGTCTGATACTAATGATGGTGGGGGGGTTGGATCTAAATGCTTGTGAAGAACATATACATTCAATCGATTCTCTAAAGCTAAGTGTGCTTGTGCCTGAGGAGAAGAGAAAGAAAAGAACCAACGGACGGAGATAAAGGTTCACTCAGTGACCTGGAAATGTTTTCTGATGGTAAACATCAGTGAAAGCCTCTGCATTCATACAGACTCTGTTACAGTTCACTACAGATAACATAACGCTGACTTTGCTCATAATAATCAACAGTAATGATTGGAGGTTTGTAAAAAACGTTACATTCAGGAGTAATGGAAAGCTCAGTGATGCATCCTTGACATCAAAAACACAAACGAGTTCAATAGTGAGCAACAATCTGACTGTTAACTAGTCAGATTGCATTAAGGTCATTAAGAATGAAGGTCTCTACTTAACTAGTGCAAACAAATGTATGTTACTAGTTCACTAGTTAACTAGTCCAAGCCTTTTTTTGTTTTTGCTTGTAAACTAGATGGACCCAACATGTTTATTCGTGAACTAGTAAAAGTATGATATCGACCAGTTTGACTAGTGAAGCCATTTGCAGCAGAACTGGTAAACTAGTGGGAATAAAAGTGTGTATTAGCTAATGTAAAGAAAGAAGGAAACTAATTAACTAGCTACAGAAACAATAAATAATAATGATATGGGGGGAGGAGCATGCACTGAGGTTTCCTATTGGCTCCCCAGTCTAAAATGAAACACAACAACCAATGAAAACTCAGGATTTATTTGTTTCCACTTGTTTAATAGTGAACAGGTTTCCTCAGGAAATGCAGCATGTTAACTTTAAAGTGCATCTTGGTTTGTACTTGTTAACAAGTAACAGTAATAGTTTACTAGTTAGGGACTATTGTGAAATTGCATGTCAACTAGTCAAGCTCCAAATTTGTACATGTCAGCTAGTGAGTGTCCACGGCTTTACATGTGCAGTGTTTTTTCAATGGGTGTACTACAGAAGGCACTACAGGGGTACTTTAGAGCAGGGATTCTCAACTGGTCTCACCCTGGGACCCAGCGGTTGAAAACACAAATATATAATTTTTACATAAATCTTTATAATTTCCTGTGCAGCATGCATTTCAGAGCAAAGAAAAGTTTCTTTAAAAATAAAAGGCATATTAAGTATTAACTTATTTTTGACTAGCTGTCCGTGACCCACTTCCTATCATTGTGAAGCAGAATTCACCAAGCGTTGGATTGTTCACCCACTAATAGGGAACGTGAGCTGTAATAGGAATCCTGCTCTACTCAGGACATGGAAAATACTGTTTTCATTCCACTTACTGTATTTACAAAGTGCACATGGCACTGAGCCCCCAGTCCATCAGAATAGCAGAAGCTATTCACCATCACTGAGGGCCACGACAAACGTCACTACTGCAGCCACGCCCCATCACAGCCCCCAGTGCAGACGAAACACTGGGATAGTAGTCTTAAACCACATAAAAGATAACAATAAAAACATGAAAGATAATAATCTTTAAACTGTAAAAACAATGTAAAATACAACAATCCTAAAACTTTAAAACAACATAAGATAACAATAAAAATATGAAAGATAACAATCCTAAAATGAATAAATAAATCTGAATTAATTCCATCATTATGCTCTATAGTTGTTATTTCACTGAATTCTGAGCAAAATGTTGTTGAGAACCACTGATCAGTGAACTAGTTGTATTCAGAAAAATGAACAAGTTAACTAGGAGCTCAGAGTGACTTCTTCCCTCTGGATGTCAGCATTTAATGACTCAGCAACTTAGCAAAAAAAAAAAAAAAAATGGCCTGCACATTATGACTCAGCTGAAAATACCGGTTTAGGAAGAGGTAGTAGTTTTTTTCAGTTTATTGTCTCACGTCATCTTTGTCCTTGTCATCTGGCCCTGGTGTAAAACCACCACCTGATATTTTACCTTTACTCCAGCTCGGCCCTGCAAAACAAGACACAACAAAGCCCCCGCACACACACACACACACACACACACACACACACACACACACACACACACACACACACACACACACACACACACACACACACACACACACACACACACACACACACACATTCAGGCACTCCAGAGGCTCATGTATTCACGCTCACAGGCTCCTCACCACAGAAACTAGAAACAGCTGGCTTTGTTCAAGCCTCGGGCTCTTCTTGTGCAACACACAGGGTTTCCCACAGTAAACAGTGGCCTGCAAAGACAGCAGGAGTGATGCCCTATCACCTGATGTAGTCATTAAGAATGTTGGGTCCTCACATGGGTGAAATTCTTTTACCTTCATGACTGGCATTCAGTCTTTAAAAATGGGACACCTACAGGCGTTACTATCTCACTGTCGCTATCATGTAACAATGTGAGAGGGATAGTTTTGGAGTGAAAAACATTGACATATTCCTATATATTTATAAAAGCAGACTTTTAACACATACACTGCATTCTAAACATTTTTGTGGTCATTTCCTAAAATGAAACGAGGATCATAAAGAAACGTTTTATGTTTCTGGATGAATGGCAAAGATAAATGTTTTCCATCTGCTGAAGTAGAAAACATTTCTGCAGAAAATGCAAGTGAGAATGCTTAGATGCTCCACTGGATGCTGGATGAAGGAATGCAGGAGAAAAGTTGAGTGAAATGTACTTTGAAAAATAAAAAAAGAAAGGTGAACAAAATGTTAGAATATTAAGAAAAAATTCAAAATAATAATTCTAATTAGGTAATTCTAAAGTCCATGGTAAGAAAGAAAGAACCCAACAAGATCCACATGAACAAGCATTTACAAGCTAGAATAAGATGTATTTATATATAATAATCCATAAATAGAATTATTTGAATTATTTTTTTTTCAATAAAGATACTTTTTTAATACATTTAAATAGGGTTGTAACGATTCACTCAACTCCCGATACGATTCGATTCACGATACTGGGTTCACGATACGATTCTCTCACGATTTATTTTACAAAATGGGACTGTAGACAAATGACTGAAAAACATTGCTTTATTTTTTTGGGGAAAAAAAATAGAAAATACTGTATTATTTTCCTTTTATTTTTCATTGTCAAAAGAATCCCCTGATAAACTATTCAAAACAATGCAATTTAACTAAAAATAAATCTTGAATGAAATAAACAAAGGAATAATACAAATGAAGAAGAAGCCTATTCATTTAAATTCTGGTTCTATAGTAAACAATGTAAAACTGCATAATAGTTTTTTTTCTTTTTAAAAGTGCAACTGAAAATGTATTTTGTGACTTAACAATTGGACTTAAAAAAAAAAAAACAGTCATTGCACTGATTTACATTTATTTGGACCAGTAGAGGGTGCTGGTAACCCAGTGGTCGGTTGGCATGCAGAAATTCTTGCAGTGAAGAAGAGATGCTATGCTAGCAGACAGAGCTAATAGAAAAACATGACTTTTACAGACATTCACGTAATATTACAGATATTCTTTCAGTGCAAAAGGGGTAATGAATCATCTATGAACATGTTTAAGAGTAGAAGGCGGCCAGAAAGAAAGTATTAGCCCTGTGACACCTGGGGAAGCGACGTAGGGAGAACCGATTGGATGTTGCAACACAGTGTTACTAAAAGTCGTTTGAAAGTTCAAAATGTTTGAGCGACATCCAGCGACTAAATCGCATAATCTGTGTTGCTGGAACTGCGTGAGTCGCGTTGCTTGAAGGGAGGTTTCTTAACGTTGCAAATCTAGTCGCCAGAGTTGCTGAAGTCACTTTGGGTGTGAAAGCACCTTTAGAGTAGATCAATGTTACACTTAAAAGATTGCTTTATTTCAACCAACTGCAGCAATCTCAGGGTGCGCGTGATGCAGATTGATGAGCTGGGCTTCTTCTTCTCCTTCGTTTGTTAATTCCTACATACAACAATACACAAAATGCCAGTCAGTTTGTCCTTCATCCACTGGACTCCTCAGTAGCATTCAAAGGCACTGATCAGATTAGGTTTACAGAGATGTAAACTGTTTCATTACATTTTCATTTAATTAGCTTGTTAGCAGCAGAGACAAAGCACTCCAGAGGCCTACCTTGTGCACTGTGACTCTGTTCAGGATTGTGATGGTTATCATGTCTCCTGTGAAGCTTTTTAATCAAGCCAATGATAATAAAATGATCCCCAAAATGCTAAAAATCCCTAGCCTGTAAGACACATACTGTACATAGGAATATATCCTTGATAAACCTGTGACAATGCTATGAATACAAACTGATGTTTATCCCAGAGGAAAGAAAAGGATGTGACTTTATTTGATGTGGAAACTAAAGGCAGGAGAGCACTGCATTGTTTTCATGGGTTCTTGTTTAAACTGGCATTGGTCCCATTCTAAAGGAGTCCAACAGCTGTTGTTGTTGTTCGGCTGGAAAGAAAAAGAAGTGTTTTTGTGGGAAAGGAAATCGCTGCTACTATAAATCAGTTCATATGTTTTCACAAACACCATTTGTGGTCGGTTTTTGGCTCAGGTCACTGACCTCGTTGGACGACCGGTTGCACTGAAAAGTCTCGTCAAATTACATTAATAAATAAATAGTATTTGTAACATTTTTGAAGTCTATTATTATTTATTCTCTAAAACGTAGTTTATCTAAATTGCTGCACGCACCAACCCTATAAGTGCTGCGTTAGCTCTGGCAGCAGATAAGCACAGGATTGGCTTTTAAAGCAGCTCTTATAGTACATCATTACACTGAGCACTGACACGCTGTTAACATGTGTTTCACCATCTTTCACTGTTTAAAAGACTTTACTGTTAAACTTCCTCAAATCTTACCAAACATGCTAAATAGAGTCAACTACTGTTATTAGTTTTACGTTTTAAATGCTTTAGAGCAGCGGTGTCAAACCCATGTTTGTTTAGGGGCCAAATATTGGACCAGTTTGATCTCAAGTGGGCCACAGATTTTAGGCAAGAAAAACATTAATCTTAACATCAATTGTGCCCTAGTTTTTAATATTAGTCCCTGCCAGATCTTTGCTTCAAAAGTTCTCGATTTTGTAACCAATTTTTGTGTAATTTAGAGGAATTTTGTGTAATTGTTTGTAAGGAATTGCAAGATTTGTGGAAAAAAGTTATTTCCACAATTTGCGATTAAAAATGACTGCAATCATGTGAACATATTAACTTTCATTTAATGCATTTTAAATATGTTTAATCTGTAATTTACACAGTAATTCATGTTTTCTCTGTCATTTTTACTTCCTCCTGTGGGCCGAATTGGATGCTAGAAAAGGCCGAATTTGGCCCCCGGGCCTTGAGTTTAACACAAGTGCTTTACAGAATTAAACAGGATGGTTAAGCTAATGTAATCACACAAGATTACATTGCAAGGGCAATGTTAGCCACACTGCTAACTCTCAGCCACCCGTTTAACAGGAAAAATCTCATGGAAAAGTGTTATATGATCCAAAAACATTACTTAATTACTTAATTACTGCAAATTACTGCCAACTGGATAATCATCCTCACGTTTAGCAGGAAACACGTCACCAATCAATACAGGGGTGTCAAACTCATTGTAGTTCAGGGGCCAAATACAGAGCAGTTTGATCTCATATAGGTCATAGTTTTTATGCTGAAAAATGAGTAATTTCAACATTATTGTGTCCTAGTTTACATTTCTGCGTATACATAAAACACTAAATATGTAAGAAACCGACAATATCCAAGTAATAAGTGACAGATATCAGTCCCAACAGGATCTTCACTTTACATTTCCTAGATTTCCTTTGTGACCAATTTCTATTTAATTAAAGGAAATATTATGTCATAATTTGAGGAAATTTAAGGATTTTTTTTCAACATTTTAACATTAAAAATGACTGCCATCATGTGATATAAGCACCAGGAGTGTTGAGTATCATTTACACAATGATTCATGTTTTCTCTGTAATTTTTACTTTCTCCTGTGGGCCAGATTGGATGCTTCAAAAGGCTGGATTTGGCCCCCGGGTCATGAGTTTGACACAGTTTAACATGTCTTTGTACGAGAGCCTTTTCACATTTTTTAATGAACTAATAATAACCTGAACCACCACATTAAAAAGAGACTTCAAATGAAGCTCTGAATTCATTTTTAGTCACAGGATAACATGATCACTAGACAAACCATAACAGCACAATATTTTGAATGGAATTATGGGCGAAAATGATCATATTTGTCACTTTATCACATTTTCTAGACATTCAGTCATCAGTTTTCAGGTAAAAAAGTTTGTAAATGTGTAATATCATCTCAAAACATGCATGCGAGGCATTTCCGTGTCATGTTGGGGCCTGAGAGAAATAATATATATTTTAAAAACGGATCAGATTGATTCAATTTCGTTTTTTTCGTCCGTTTTAAGCAATCGTGGAAAATTGTGTTAATACTTTAGTTCATTGACAGAGGCGTGTTATTGTTCCCTTTAACTTCACTGACCAACAGGTTCTTTGAGGTCATGCTGACGTTATAGAAACTCTTTGGTTTGGACACATGAGGAACCAACAAAAATTGCTGATTTGTCAAAAGATTACGGAAACTTGCTTTTGACACAATATGACAGTCCAAAAACGGCACATGACTAATGTTTGAGGTGGCTGTCAAAGTGACTTTGATGGAAATAGTGAAATCAATGCTGTTGAATAAAATAGAAACTGGTTGGTTAATGTTTTAAAGCATATTCGGTTTTGCTTCCGTCATCACTCCTGGTTCTGCTAAAACTTTAATCCATCAGACAAAAAGAAGCAACTGTTGAGTTATGGAGGTCGCACAAAACTTTTATTCCTCAGTGAAAAATTGCGATTGTATATTGTTCAAGAGAACTTGAGGCCTGGCTGTGCTGTGTATCTGCCAGTAGCTGTTTATCACTGAGAGCATAAAGGTGTGTGAAATACTACTTGTCCTTAAACGGTCTCTTTACATTCGTTTTATCCCAGTTCATCACAAACTCTCACTGGCCACAGCTACATGATGTTTTTTAATTCAGAATTAATTATTCCAAATAAAATAATTCTGAATTAAAGTGTTCTGTTTTGTGTTCACATGAAAATTGTAAGGTTTACATGGAAAACAGGTTTATTCGGCTATATCGAATCCCGCTTTAGGTCTGGGGGTTGGGAAAGGTTCTGATTGGACGGGGGGAGAACGTGACGTATCACGTCTATCGGGGAAAAAAACAAAACAAACCTTTTCTTTTCAGCTCCAACATAGAAGACCACATGAGAACTGTTTTCACTTTTATTTTGATTGTAGTTTTGAAGTAGCAACTCCACAATAACGCACGGATTCACTTTGGTTTGCGGAGCAGGAGAAGGAGATAGGAACTAATCACCAGTTAATAAAACCCAGTAAAACTCTGGAAAACAATAACCAGGAATAAATATTTGCTCCCTGGTAAAAAAAATAGTAGCTCTAACAACAGGTAAAATGATCAACTTGGTGATTTTACAGCCTGTGCAGCAGTATGGAGACGCATTTACTCCATCTCTACGTTTTAGTATCACCTGTCCGATGAAGCTTGTTCAGTTTGCCGATGTCCGTGTGTGTTTAATAAGTCTGTGTGTCTGTGTGAATGTCCACGTTTATGCCTCCAGTCATCCACTCTTTTCATTACATCCATGTCTTTAAGGCTCTTATTAAATAAATTGTCTTGACTCTAGTCTTGGTGGCCATCTTGGATTACGTCAATGACTGGCCGAACATGCTCAGAACAACCGGAATTAACAAAGCGGAATTTAACGTTTACAAGATAGAGGAATTATTTAATTCAGAATTAAAATTTGAATAAACCAGCCACCTAATTCGGATTTAAGTTTAATTCAGAATTACATTTGCGTTAGGAATTAAGTGTTTACATGCAGTTTAAAGAGGAATTAAATTTGATTCTGAATCAGAGAGGACTTAAAGCTCCCATGCAAACATTGCCACTGTTTTTAACACAATGGGCTCCTGAGTTTGTCACGTGCAAATTGTTTTTCCATTGTTATTAATTCAGCTGATCCTCTCCCAGTATCACCAGTAAACATTTGTACTGTTCCCACACTAAAGGTTTCTATCAGGGTTCGCATATAAAAGGACGTCAATCCTTTGTGAAGCAAACCACACCTAAGGGATGATGAGTGAGAGGAAACTTTAAAAACTCGTTGACACCCCGGTTTGAATTTCCATTGATAATTAACAATGACAAGTCTAACAATCCAGGTTACGAGACTAGATCTCCACAAAAAACATTTTATTCAAAATATAAGCTAGGACTAGGATAACGTTTTGCTTCTGTTTCTGGTTTTCTTTCCAGTTCTGAATTCACATGACAATGTTTTTAAAACAATCTCTATTTACATGAGACCACAGGAAAACGTCTAAAACCATCGAGTAAACATGCCAGGCCAATAGATGGCGGTGTGAACCATGCACAGAGACACTTCCACCAAACACATGTACGACTGTTCATGTGCACTCTTTGGAGTTCTAATGAAATTCTGTTGATTTACTTCATCACCACTTTTATCAGATGAGACGTATTCTGACAATAATCACAGAGCTGCACTACTACAGAGCTTTAGAGATTCGCCTGAAACCGGGGTCAGGCTTCACAAGAAATGAACAGTCAGGTGATGTGTTTGGCGTGAGATGACGCACAAATGTTTGCTGAGGAGGTGAATGGAGGCTGTCCTCTGGTGTGTGTGTTGCAGCAGTAAACCGCTATGTAGCGTCTGTAGCATCACATGAAGCTGTTTGTCATGTTTACAGTTGGATGTAGAACAACTAAGGCTTAACGATTAACCGTAATCACATCTACTGTATATTAAGGTTTCACTACAATTTGCTCAGAATTCTAGGAAAAAACATCTATAGATCATAATGATGGAATGAATGAGTGATAACACTCATTTTAAAGAATTTCTCTCATCATTTTGTGTTTTTTTGTGTCATTTTGTGTATTTCTGTTCTTTTTATTATTCAGTATATTTTTATCTTATTTTGTGTTTTTGTGTGTTGTTGGTATTATTGCCACAAAGTGTGGAAGTTGGATATACAGTAGGTTTGAGCTTCGTCCGTCCGTGCGTCCCAGTTAAAGTGGACAGCTTTTCTCAGAAACTATTTAAGATATGAAAACCAAATTCAGCGTTTGTCTTTAAGGTATCAATACCTTGATGGAGTTCGAAAATGAGAAGTGCGCAATCATTTTTTCCGGAGTTATTGCCCTTGTTTGGTTTATTTTTTGACGGGGGATGTTGGTGACTATGTCTTTTTGTTTAAATTATTCTCTCTCAGTGTGTGTGTTTTGGTGTTGTTTGGTTGTTTCTTATGTCGTTTTGTATGTTTCTCTGTTATTTTTGTGTATTTTGTAGTGATCTTGTGTGTTTTTCTCTCATTTAGTGTGTCCTTGTTGTCGTTTTGTGTGTTGTTGGTAGTAGTAAGTATTTTTATCTCTTAGTGTGTGTTTTTGGTGTCATTTTGTGTGTTTTTGTTGTTGTTTTGTGAGTTGCACAATATTTAGAATTATTAGAATTTTTAAATAAAAATAAACAATATTTAATGCTTTCATTCGTTAATTTTTAAGTTTATTGGCAGAATTTGAGGTATTTTTCCATTTGTCCCACTCGCTAGACATTCAATCACCCAATTCCAGGCAAATAATAGCGTGTAAATGACTGATATCCTTCCAAAACATGCACATGAGACATTTCTGTGTCGTGTTGGTGCCCAATTTTAAATAAAGAGAGAAAAAGCCAAGGGTCGTATTGATTTTTCCAAACGTCTATTCTGGTTTTTTTTCGACAGTTTTCTGCGATCACTGAAAAGCCTTAATATCTACAATGCTGTGCTGCTTCTTATGTTTGATTATTTGTGTTCAGGCTCACCAATGACTGTAGAGTTGATTTGTACATGAGGTAAATAAGGCTGGTGTGAACGTGCCCATTGAGTCGTTTCTCCTAAAGTCACCCTTTGTCCTAAAAATGTTACTTAAATACTGTAAATTTTAATAGTTTTAGTAATTTCTTCTATTTTAGTTAATTTATGGTGATTTGGTAATATTACAACAGGGAACTTTAAGGCATTTCTGGAGATACTGGTCATTATAAGCTTACACGTGGGTGCTGATTACGCTAATTGTCACAGTCACAACGCGGTCACATGACTAGACAAGTCAGAGAAAGTGAGTCATTGTCCTTTTCTAGAAATGGGAGTTTTGTTTAGGAACCAGTTTGATAATAAACTGTGTTTGTACATGTGTGAGTGGGTGATAATGTTGTTGACTAAAACATTCCGTGGTGTTTTTTATTGACTACACTGTTTTAAGTGACAAAACAAGACTACGACTAACTACTAAAATAAACTCAATCATAATATACTGATAATAATGAAACTATTGAAATCCAATCAGAACTAAGTTTACTTTTTGGAAGATATCCAATCAAAACGACTTGTTGTGTGGAAGACGGGACAGGTCAGTATGTGAACCAATAGGAAGTCAGCTGATAGGGTTTGCAGACGTAAGACGGATCATGTGATCTAACGCATTGATCACTTCAAATCTACAGTATCAGGTTGATTAATGGTGATTAAATCTTTTTTTTTTTAAAGCGTAAAATCTTATGCTTTATAAGTTATTTGACTTGATTTGTAACAGATTTAGTCGAACTGAAATTTTCATAATAATAATAATAATAATACATTTTACTTTTAGCGCTTTTCAAAAACTCAAAGACAAAAAAATGAATGTCATTTAGTTGACTAAAGCTTAAATACAGTATAACATAGTCCTGATGAGTAATAAGTATGATTTTAGTCAAAAGACTATGACTAAAACTAAATCATAATTTCTTATCAATATTAACACTGCTATGATCAGAAGCTCAGAGTAATGGAAACCCTTTTGGAGACATTTTGGGTATTTTTGTTGTACTTCTGTTGGTTTTTAGATTCTTTTTTGTATTTTCTATGGTTTCATGTGTTTTTTGTCGTGCTTTGTGTGTATTTTCTCATCAGTTTATTTGTCTGGAGTAATTTTTTTGTGTATTACTGCTGCTGTTTTGTGTGTTTTTGGACTCATTGTTAATTGTTTTGTGTTTTTTTTGTTGTGCTTTTGTGTGTTTTGGGGGTCATTTTGTGTATTTGTCTTGTTTTTTTGTATTTCTGGATTTATTTTGTGTATTACTTTTTCTACTTGGTTAATTTCTGTTGTGTTTTTGTGTGTTTTTTTTGGTGTACAGTATATTTTCACGTCACTTTGTATGTCTGGAGTCATTTTTTGTGTTACTGCTGCTGTTTTGTGTGTGTTTTGTAGTAATTTTGTGTTTTTTCATCTCTTTTCTTTAATAAAAAAACAATAATTACTTATTTTGTAGTGTGTAATGATGTCACTCAAACAGAGAACATTAGTCAGCAACAGTAGGGATGAGAAAAACTGACTCATTTATTATTAACCAAGTGGTTACATACATTATAATCTTCAGCATCATTTCTCCAGTATTCTACAATTGAATAAAATAAATTAAAAATGAAATCTGTAAAATCTGTAAATTTGAATCCGATATTTGTTTTCAAGCTAATATCGGACCGATATCGATATCGGATCGGGTCACCCCTACCATTTGTGTATTTTATTGGTAATTTGTGTGTTTTCTTGTCTTTTTTCATTTTGTTTTGGAGCGAGGGCTGGATGTGGCCCTCAGTTGCCGCCCGTTGCCCATTTTTTGGTTAGAAATGAACACTTTGGTGTGAACAGAAGTTGAGAATCATAAAAAACCTGATTGAAAACAAGGGAACAAACCTGATTGGCAGATGTTTACTGAATGTAAGTCACTCATTTGCATTGACAGAAGTAATAAGTCATCATGAGGACTCATGAGTTGGAAGTCCAGTCTTTTCTGTTTAGAGAATTACCCACTTAAAGAGTGTGTGTCCCATCCCACTCAAACACAAACACACTATTTTAAAGTTTAACTGTTGCCCAGTGGAATGGCGTAACAAGAAGTTGTTATGAGACCCAAAAATGTCTTTTCATTACATCACCACTCAGACATGAGAGGGCAGGGCCAGATGGGATAAACACATGTTTAACCAAGGATTCCTGTCCGAGTAGAACCACACACACGACAATCAGACCCAGAACGTCTCTTATTCACACCGAGACAGATTTTAATCAGGATCTCATTCCTGAATGAGTCAAAATTAGACGTGAATAGTGTAAACCACACCCTGTGAGGACTCCCACACTTACTTTGTATTCTCCCAGCGCTTCAAACACAAATCATCGCCATGGTCCGGGCCTCCTGCGGCCGCTTTGATAGATTGTGTCATTTTCCCGTCATCCAGGAGAGTGGTGCTGCACCGCGCGTTGAATCAATGGTGATCCCAGCACTTTTACTCAGCCCCATAATTCCTTACTGTCTCAACTCGCTGGAGTAGTTGGCAATATGGCTGCCAAGTCTATTACGCATTTATAACTCAGAGATGGAAATGCTGCATGGCTGTGATGAGCCACCGCAACACAACGCCTCAGCTATAGGTGTTTAACTACGACACAAAAAAACACACGTGCCTTGTTAAAGCAATGTTTGGTAAATAGTGAGAAACCTCTGAGCCAGATGTGAACAGCTGGACTGTTACAAATGAGGTTTGTTAGCACAGGTTATCCACAAACGTGCCCAGATGTGATTTAAGGTCAAATTTGAATAGATAACACGACAATACTACACCTTTAAAGGTTTAAAATCACATTATTTCATCACAATATGCTCAGTTCTCACTACGAGCTACATTTACTCCGTTACATTTACTTGAGTCACTTTTTACATAAATGGTACTTGTCAGAGTAGTTTCAATCCAACAAACTTTTTACTTCTACTTGAGTATTTTTGTGAAAAATAAACTACTTTTACTTCGTTGCATTGAGTTACATTGCGTCGTCGGACTCCATTTCACCAATCAAACGAGACCTGGTAGTCACATGACCAACACACGCAAAGTGACTAATATATGTGAATTACTGTAGGGCAGTGGTTCTCAACCTTTGGGGTCGTGAGACACTGGGAAGGGGTCGCAGGGGTCGCCAGATGCTTTATAGAACTAAAATATTTTTTCACCTATTTTTGCTTATTTTTACCCTTTTTCTGCAACTACACCAAACTTGCCATATTTTATCCTATTTTCATCACTTTTTCTTGCCAAATTTTTTCTCCTTTTAATACATTTTTGCTACTTTACTCCCATTTTTGCCAAATTTCAAAACCTTTTCTGCACATTGTTTTCCACTTTCAAGACATGTTCAACACTTATAAACCCTTTCCACCACTTTTACACTTAATGTCACATATGTTGACCCATTATTGTCACTTTTATCCTCTTTTCACCATATTTCATGATTATTTTTGACAATTTAACCACATTCATGATGTGTCATGCCCTTTATTTGTCAGTTTGAACTAATTCTTCCAATATTGACCCTTTGAACGCTTTTTACCACTTTTTCTGTCTCATTTGTGCCCACTGTTGTTTATTTTTACCATTTTTCTGCAACTACTCAAAACTCACCCTATTTCAACCTATTTTCATCACTTTTTCTTGCCACATTTCTGCTCCTTTTAATGCATTTTTGCTACATTACTCACATTTCTGACACTTCTACATCAAATTTCAATGCCTTTTCTTCTAATGTCACATATATTGACCCATTATTGGGTTTCATGCTTATTTTTGCCAATTTAACCACATTCACCATTTGTCATGCCCATTATTTGCCAGTTTAAACTAATTGTTTTTCTGTCTGTTGTTGTCCACTCTAATTAGCAACTTTTAATCAATTTCTGTGGTTTTTAAAATTTAATTTTGCCACCTTTTCCACCATTTTTGGTGACTTTGAACCCCTTTTAGTTCTGATTAAACACCATTAAAATATAAATACACAAAGGCTTAGACAGGAAGGAAGAGCTCTCAGACGTCATTGACAATCTTGACACAATCTCGACACTTCCTATTCCTATAGAAGTCTTTAAGTGTTTAAACCCCCCTTCCTTGATGACTCCTGTCCTCAAATATAACACAAGTCTGAGGAGGAAAGTAACTGCACTGGATCTGAGAACCTTCCAGATCCTTTAAATTCCTGCACAAAAATCCTCCAATTCTCGGTAAATCTCGATAAACAGCATGTGTTCACTGACTGGTGCTAAATGTCCAAGCGCCATGATAACTTAGGCGTGACATCAGAGCACGGTTAAAACACAAGCCCTCGTTGTCTCTGCTGCCAAAAGTTAATGGAAAACATAATGAAAAGGACTGTTAGACTATTTTAGTCACATTTGAAGACGTCTTCCACAGTTACAGACCACTGAACTGTGGAAAGAAAGACTTGAACTCATGCTGTGACCTATAGCTATGAGAAGTATTTGTGTTCACTGTGAAAAAGACACAAGCTGAAGTTTAACAGGACGAGCCTCCAGGGCACGAGATCCTATATAAGAGCTTTAGAGGATAATGACAGGACAAAACCCAGGGAATAGAAACCCAACCCTCCTTTAAAAAAGTGGACAAAATCTCAATTTCATTCATGGATTATACATGAATTAAATAATCCATATCTATAATGAGAAACATTTGATAAGCATCCTCCTGATATGATGAAAAAAAGGTAAATTTTGAATTTGTCTTGTTTTTTTTGCATGTCTGGAGTCATTTTGTGTATTCATTTTTCAGTTTGGTTATTTTTTGTTGTCAATTGGTGCGTTTTTGTTGTTAGTTTGTTGTATTTTCCTGGTTCTGTGTTTATTGTTGTATTTTAGTTTATTTCTGTTGTCAATTTGTGTGTTTTTCTTATTGTTTTGTACGTCTGGAGTCCATTGGTGTATTAATGTTGCCGTACAGGATGGTGACAGGACAAAATCCCAGGAATTAGAAACCCAACCCTCTATTAAAAAAGTGAAGAAAATCCCAATTTTATACATGGATTAAATATACATTTAAATGAAATATAAATAAAATAACCCTCAGCTTTAATGAAAAACATTTGACAACCATCCTCCTGATATGATAAAAAGTGTATTAAAAACTAAACACCTTTAGAGTCTTTAGTTCCAGCGATTACTCAACCATTTGCTTTAGTTATTATGCAAAAAACACTCATTTCTCCAGAACAGAGTAACATAGCAACTGTAAATGTTCATCACTGAGTCAACGTGATACTGGAAATGTGACAAATGTTGGTTTGTTTGGGTCAAGTGTGGTCAAAGCAATGACAAGACAAATTGATCAGTTAAAAGTCATCGGCTTTGGCTTAGAATGATCTTATTTAATAAAATAACGACCAGTCGAAACGTAACACGGGAAAGAACAAAGGTGTGTTGAGGAATCATTTCGTGTATTTTTGTTGTCCTTTATTGGGTTTTTGGGGGTAAGCTACGAATCTAGATTGGATTAATCTCTGTTAGCTGGCGTGAACTAACCAAACATTCTTCACCACATATGAGCTGGACTACAAACGTTGATCAAAACGCTAATTTAAGCCAAGTGATTACACACGTGAAAGGGGTGGAGCTTGCAGCGTCTGACCAATCAATGGAGAGAACTGGCAGAGCGTCTTCACAGGAGGAACAGTTTATGATCTGAAATATAATAAATATAAATTCATGATGACAGGGAAGAACAACAGGTGCAGGAGGCGGAGCTTTTATACTCGCTATCAGATCTGATCCATTTCATAACCCAAATGAAAGTATTGCATCTTTCTCCTGTCGGTGTCTTTTTTTTTTACAGTTTATGGTCAGCTGTCACATCAGTTCCACAGTGACGGGATCATACATCACCTTTCATTGGACAGCTTGTTTTCTAAGAGATCTGATTGGTCAGGAGGCGGGGCTTTAGTACTCGCTAAGATCCAAGCCAGAGAAAAACCTGGTCACGAGCAGGTTCGTCATTCAGCATTAGTTACCATAGTGATTAAACTCCAGCGAGCTTCGTAGTCCAGCACACACTGATTAAATCCCGGAAGTTAGCACGATAAGAGGTCATCTAGATTCGTAGCTTACCCCCTTAGGAGTCATTTTTTGTATTTTCCCTGTTGTTTTGTACATCTGGAGTCATCTGCCACCATCCACATGAACACACCCCAAGTCACCCACTGAACCCCCCCCCCCCCCCCCCCCCCCCCCCCGATCACCACCTTCGCCAGCTTGATACCTGCTGCACTGTATATATATATTTATATTTATCCTATTTATCATTTATTCTCTATCTATCCTTTATTTATCCCTCATCCTTTATATTTATCATTATTATTATTATTATTGTTGCTGGGTTGTTCTATGTTGTGTTGTTTTTATTTCTTTTGTTTCTTTTTGTTGCTTGTTTTGTGCACCAACCACCAAGTCAAATTCCTTGTACTGTCCTCAAAACTGTACATGGCAAATAAAACATTTCTGATTCTGATTCTGATTCTGATTATGGGTACACGTTTTTCTGTTTGGGTAATTTGGTTGTATTTTTGTTATTGTAGTTGTTTTGTTGAATTTCCCTGGTTTTGTGGGGTATTTATTTTGTACTTTAGTTTATTTCTGTTGTCATTTGGTGTGTTTTTGGAGTGATTTTGTGTATTTTCCTTGTTGTTTTGTACATCCGGAGTCATTTTGCGTATTACTTCTTCTGTTTGGCTCATTTTGGTTCCACTTGTGTGTGTTTTTGTTGTCATTTTGTTGTATTTCCCTGGTTTTGTGTTTGTTTGTTGTGCTCTTGTTTATTTTCCTGTCATTATTTTTGTAATACTGTTGCTGTTGTGTGCGTTTTTGGTGTCATTTTGTGTATTTCCTTGGTAATTTGTGTGTTTTCTTGTCGCGTGTTGCCCATTTCTGGGTTAGTTTGTTAGTTTTTCTCCTACATTAAGACAGGAGTTAACACAGCTGAGCCACCTGTTCACTTAAGAACACACACACACACACACACACACACACACACACACTGGTTAATGTTTCAGGAGGGAAACCTGTGTAGATAATCATCCACGGTCCCGCCATAACCACACACCCACACACCCAGCCCCCGATCCCCCTCACCACCCACCATCTGCTACGGGGGTAGGGCCGTCTGTTTCCATGACAACGGCGTACCCCTCCTCCCCCATGTGCTGTGCATCGGGGCATCTATTGTGTGTCCCACGGGCTGGTCTGTGGTCTGTTCTCAATGTAACCCCAACATGGGGGTGACTGGGGGGGGGGGGGGGGGGGGGGGGGGGGGGGCGAGAAGCACTTTAATCAGATCTTCTGCAGGTTTCTTTAAGATGTTTGGCATCGTAGAGAAAGAAAGAAAGCTTTGGGCATTACAACAACTGTCAAGTCTTTAAATGTCTGACAAGAAGAAGAAGAAGAAGAAGAAGAAGAAGAAGAAGAAGAAGAAAGATCATCAACATCAGCCACTTCCTCCCCACTCCCCCCCCACAAACAGAAGGTGACCTTACAAATGAGGAGCGCTCAACCCCCGTTTTTTAACTCGTGCCTAGTCACGCTGTCTCCGTCAGTTATTGTTCCTGAGGTGCAACAATAGGAAGTTGTAAAGCTGCAGGAGCAAAGAAGAAGAAGAAAAGTGCAACTCAGTAGTTTGACAACTTTAAAGTATAGCATACTGGCCTAGAAAACTTTGAATGACATTTAATATTTCACACAGAAAAATCTGGAAACTGTCACAGAGGTCAAATAGGCCACAGAAGGTCATTTTGTATCTAATCTACAATCACAGATTAATTCTTTCCTACCCTTAGGGCCTGTTTATGCCTAATAATCAGATTTTCCTGCTCGTACTGAAATTTTTAGTAAAATTGGATTGATTATGGGGTTAAAGTAAGTGCCTTCCTCTGATGTGTGGCAGAAGCTTCTTGGACACGCACACACGTACACACACATTCCTAAAGAGCTCACAGATGGAAAGCATTAGTCCTCTAGAGGGGAAAGTGGAGCAGGAAGTTCCTCTTCCCTGTAGTTTCTGTGAGTTGAAAGATTGCAGTGTGGGACAGGTTAGCAGCTATTTTTAATTAATATGTGACCGCTTAAAGGGGTCCTCCACTGTTTTTTACAAAATCTTTGAAATGTACTTATTAGTAGAACTACTGTATGTCTAACAAAACACATTATTATGCATTATATTAATTTTATTGTCTTTTAAAAATGGGACTATGTTACAGTTTTAGAGCCTGTGTTCCTCCATCTTGAAATCACATGATTGCTGATGTCACACGGCCCCACTGCCTGTAAACATCCCATTGTTTTCTATTGGAGTCAAACATTCAGCCTGATTTTTAGATCATTTTCAGTCATAATGACAACTTGTGCTGCTTTTGATTGCTCTAAATAATCATTAAAATTTAAATATGTTGATGTAAACCTCTTGTTTATCGAAAGAGGATAAAAACAGTTGTGATTCGAAAAAAATTTGTGACCGCAGGGAGCGACAGTTCCAACTCTATTCGGTTTTGTTGTAAACAATGAAGCAGAGAAGAAGAGCTCTCCTAAGGGACCTTTACTCTCCCTTAAACAGTGCGCTGACACGCTCTGGTGGCTGAAGTTTGCGAGTAAATCACAGACAGTTGAAGACGCATAAACAGTAGAAGTCCTTCAACTGTCCGTGATTACTCGGAATTGTTGCCTCTTGTGGTCTCAGGTTTGTTTTTATCGTATTTCAGTAAACAAAAGAGGTTTACATCAACATCTTTAACGTTTCCTGATTATTTAGAGCAACCAAAAGCAGCACAAGTTGTACATTTCACTGGAAAAGCTGCTAAATGATCTAAAAATCAGGCTAAGATCTTCACTTCAATAGAAAACAATGGGATGTTTACAGGCAGTGGGGCCGTGTGACATCATCAATCACATGATTTTAAGTTCGAAGGAGCACAGGCTCTAAAACTGTAAAGTAGTCACATTTTTAAAATGAATATGGTGCATAATAATGTGCCGAACTTATAAAAACAGTGGAGGTTCCCTTTAATACATCCCCAAAACAATGGAGGTACAGCATATCTGTGATTTTATTATGCATAGAAATATACAAATGATTGACACCAAACAGCCACTGCAGAGAAAAGTTGCATAATTAGCATCTGAGGCAGAAGACTAGAAGTAATGACGACTGGTCATTTTTCCATCGTCATCTTGGATGCGTTCCAGGTTAAATCTCGTGCTAATGCTATTTAATAAAGTGAAACGCACTCTAATGCATTTCCCCCCCGAGTGTGTTGGCAAGGAGACGGCCTCAAGAATGCAAGTTAAAAAATTAAAACCAGTGCGAGTGTGCTGCCAGCATTTTGCGCTAACACCAAGAGCTTATTATGTCTGCTTTCCATTTGTGTGCAAAGATGGAGCTACCGTCGAGGGACGGCCAACCTCCCTTCAGCTGAACAATAATTCACAAGATGGTGGTGAGGATGAAGTTAATCAGAGGTGGAGAGAAGCTCACTGGAAAATTATGGGTTTCATAATTCCAGTTAGTTCACATTGTGTTCTTTTTTACTATTAAGCTTTCATTTATTCAGACAACTTTTTTTCAGGAAACGTACTTTGATCCTTTGATCTCCTGACGTATTTCGACTGTCAACTGCCAGTCTTCCTCAGAGGCGTCTGCTGATCGCTTTAATGTTTATTTTTCACTCCTGTGTAATAATTCTAGCAAATTAATTTTGTCTTCTTCTTGAATAATATGTCAAGGTCTCATTTATTCAGACAACTTTTTTTCAGGAAGTTTACTATGATCTCCTGACATGTTTTCGAGTGTCAACTTCTTCAGAGGCATCTGCTGATCGCTTTGATGTGTCCTAACGAGTTCTTTCTGAATAATATTATTCAAAAAATAATACTAAAAGAGCTTCCTGGAACTATTTCGCGGATGTCAAGGACACATCAAAGCAATCAGCAGACACCTCTGTGGACGACTGACAGTAAAAACATGTCAGGATATCAAAGGAAATTTCCTTAATAAAGGAGATCAAAGCACATTTCCTTTAAAAAAAAAAAAGAAAAAAAGTTGTCTGATTAAATACAACTTTAACGTATTATTATGGGTTTCATAATTGAACTTCCACTTATATAATCAGTTTTTCACTGTAGACGTAAGTGTGTGTGTGTGTGTGTATGTGGATCATGATCACAGTGAGATGATTCAGAGAGGGTCAGGCTCTGCAGAAAACAACAGGGCGAACCCTTCCCTTAGCAAAGCCCTTTCACCTCCTTCATTCATGTGCCAACTTCACACTCATGCACTTTTCTGCTGTTTTCTGTTTAAATCCCAAAGAAAAACATGTGCGATGACAGAAGCAGCAGCGTCAGCTCCATCCGACCCTGCGAAATATGAATTAGGCATAAATCTCTGACCAGGAACAGTCAGTGAGCAGAGGAATGTTTTCTTTATTGAGTAATCACAGGTCGGACCTTCATAAATCTCCATCTACAGTGAGGGACTGAGGGTGTGTGCTGGGTTGGGCTCCATTAGTCAACCTGTGCACCAAAAAGGAACAATAAGACATTTGAAACATGTCTTTGTGGGTTCATTATTTCAAGGGAAACTCGACCCAAAAGACAATTCTGTGTCATCTTTACAATAAAAAACGTTCTTTAAACTCACACTTGTGGCACAAATTAGTAACAAAGTTTATGACTCAGCTCTAGAGCTATCATCTAACTAGCATTCATGGGAAGGGTTGGTATTAGTTAGAAGTTTAGTTTGGTTCTCATCCTGCAGATTTTAAGTGCATATAACGAATCACATTTTTACCAGCGTTTATTTATTTGTTTGTTGGTCTGTTCGCAGGGTAACATCAAAAATACGTTACAATATTTGACAGAATTTTAACCAAAGACAGAACTTATGCCATGGAAGATTCCATTACATTTTGTAGGGGATCCGGATCAATATTAACTCTGGATCAGTTTCTAAATCAGATAAATGCCTCCCTCTCAATCCTAGCTAAAATTTTAAAGATTCAAATCTTGGTTCGTAATTAAACAATCTTTATAAAATTTGACTTATGTCAGGTTGGTTCCTCATTTATATTTGGCGCTCTCTTGTTTTGTAGTTAATGTCGTCCCTAATCCTTTTTATTCCTCATGAGCCGCTGATATGAACGTCTGCCAAAACACCTGATGATAATTCTTCACTCCCTAGTGTTGAAATCAAGCTCCACCCCTAAGTGTGCACAGACGTGTCTGATGATGTCGTGGTTTGATGTCAAACAACTCATGATTGCTCAGTCTGTCAAAGCAGCACGTTCAGACAAGTCTGAACACTGTCGGAATATAATTGATAATAATAATAATAATAATAATAATAATAATAATGGACGACATGAAAGACCAAACAATGGATGTGAAAAGTTTTATTGTTGTTCATTCATTTCTAAACGTAGTTGGCCCCTCTTGGATTTCTGCGTTTCCATTGTGCTAGATCACCTGGTACCAAGCACCAGATACCACCTGCAGCCTTTTTCTGGAGTGTTTGGTTGCGCTGCCTTTAAACCTCCTCTGGAATATTTATTTTGCAGTGTGTGTGTGTGTGTGATTTGTAGCTGTTAATAAATCTGTTTATCAGATTCATGCTGGACTATAGCTATTAGCTAGTTATAAAATGATACTGTTACTTCTACTACAAGTAGAAATTCATGTTACTGTAAAGCTTCCAATAAAAACATGAAGAAGAGCACAAACCTCCTCCAAGCTCCAAATCTCCTCTTTACCAGATGTTGTCAGTTATCTGGATCAATGATCCTGATCATGATACCATGATCATTCAAACTTTAAAGGCTTGGAAGAAAATGTATATCCCCCATTAATAACCATACAGTAGGTACAATGTATGGACACACTTTTTCCCCAAAAATCAAGATGAAATGCGCAATCCAGATCTGATCTGGATGAAACTTGGTGAAACAACCTGACATAACTAAGTCAAATTTTATAAAGATTGGTTAATTACAGTTGTTCAGGTTCTTTAGCTTTAGCAGCATGAAATTGGTTTCGTCTGCTTAAAAGCACTTTTTCTGCTTCTCGCCGGCCATCACATCTTTTTCGTCTTCCGAAGATTGGCCTCTGGAGAGAATGTGGTGCATGTGCACTACACTTATCAGATCTTGATCAAGCTAACGTGCCTCCTAGCTCGATTGTCTATCCAATTATCATAGTGCACTAATGGATACACTGCGATTTTTTCAATCGTTGTTCTCAGCTCCAGCTCAAACTGTGCGACTCAGACGCAAGATCCCGAATGTGCGCAGCTCATGATGTATGTTCTCACACTGTACGGACCGACACTCTGACACGATCTGACTGCTCACACTCTACGTTCATACATGACACGTCGGGGTCTTGTTTCCGGAAATGCAACGTACAAATTAGAAGAAGGAGAAGAACTCTGAAGCGTCACCATTAAAACAGACGAAGAAGAAAAACCAGGAAGTGGAGAGACACTCGCAAAACTCAGCAAAAAGAGCTTTAAAAAAGAAAAGACGGTGATGTGATGGACCAGGAGCTGGATGGACAGATGTGGGCATGACAGTCCGTCAATTTTACAGCGGTCCTACGGTGTTAGCGCATGCGCAGTGTGAGCGTTTACGGTAAGCCGGTCTGTGGCACTGCTTCAACTGTGCGATACCCTCACGAGGAGAGACTGGGTTTCAAACATGTTTGAAATCCTTACCACCTACAATTGCTGATCGGGAGCTGGTCGTGAGGTGTTCATCGCTTCTCGTGACCCCATGTATACTACACGATGCACGACACAGGATCTAGCAGAGACTTGCACGATCCCACAAAAAAGTCTCACGAGTCGAAAATCGGCTCAAAATGGGCCAAAAATCGTACAGTGTATGTCTGCCTTTAACCTTTTTAACATGCATTTAAAAATCCAGATCAAGTAATTTGTTTGGTTTTCTCTTTTGTAAACTCACGTTACCGAGCGCTGAGTTCAGTTTCAGCCACGCCAAGACATTCCTGTGCATCTGTACTACTGGTATTAGGCTTTTTAATCTGTGCCAGAGTCTGGTTACAGTTCCTACCAGGCCAGACGATGTGGACTTTGTGAGAAAACGAACCCTACCAGGCAAGTACTCTTGTTACTGTAAGCGAGTTGCTTTTATGGGTACTTTTGTATTTCTAAATCACACATTTTACTTGTACTTAAGTAAGTTTTAAAAGAAGTAAAGTTATTTGTTACGTTTCTACACCCAACCTTTACTGAGTAAATTATGCCTTAAACCACAATACTGTACTGATTCCAGGTAAGCAGTTTATGAAGACACACATTGAACATAATCCATATGTTCTTAGTTGGGCCATTTCTGATCAACGCCCCTTTCTGTGGTTCAGGTTGTGGTTTCTCCCTGTTATGTTGTTACCATGTTTTAGAGTTCATAAATGTAGCTATACTTTTTTATTTTGAATTGGCAAGTGGCAAGATTTATTACCAAAAATAAACGTGGAGGGTGAAAGTAACTGGTAATTGAGCTAATTTTTACTTGCACTTCAGTATTTTATGCATTATTTACTTGTACTTAAGTACAATTTCAGTCAAGAAACAGTACTTCTACTTGAGTAGGATATACCAGTACTCTTTATTACACCTCTGCTGGCAGGGTTAAAATGAGCTAAAGAGGGCTGGCGTTAACGCACCCTTAGGGCGTTGTTTTGTTAAACATGTTTGCTCTACAGGTTTGGTTTTCAGAAACCATGACGACCTGTTGATACAAACGTGAGTTCAATTAGGACGAGAGGTCAAATTTGTTCCTGTTGTGAAAGAACCAAGAGGCTCTGCTGCTCATTCCCAACATCGTCCTCCATCACTGTGATGAAAGCACCGTGCATCATTCTGCCCTTCACAATAGAGAATCTGCTGCACAGTGAGGAGGGGGAAGGGCTATGCATTCCTCAACTGATATTAAACAATAACTGCAGATCCTTCTCTGCAACTATAATGAGTGGAAAAACGGAGTTTGATCCAAGGATGCCCAGCTTTACTATAAGTAATCTGCTAAAGTAGAGCCACTGTGCTTTCTCTGCACTTTTTCCTTTTTCTGATTGACTGGTAAACATCCACCACTGGCATTTCAGGAGGTTCTGGAAGAACAATGCGATCATTCAATCTAAATGACGACCTAAAGGAGACGGACGCCGACCTCCACACTGGCAATTTATAATCTCTGCAGCAGCACGGATCCCATTTATGTAGAAGTGCAGCATCAGCCCAGTGCAAAGTGTGCAGTTAGAAGGAAACCTGGCCTTTGATTGAGTGTTAATATCACACGTTACATTTCTCCCTCTGGGTGATTCATGATCATGCCGCCCTCTGTTGTGTAACGAGGACATAAGTCACTGTGATGCGTAGGGTCAGGAAGTGTTGGAGGGGTTAGGAAGGGCACTAAAACACACGTGGACAACAGGATGCCCAGGGGCCACCTGCGGCCCCATCGCAAAAGCACAAAACCACTTAAAAAAACACCAAATTATACTGGAAAATACACTAGGCAACAAAAATACACCAAATTACAAGAAAAACACAGAACAGAAACCACAAAATTACAACAAATATACATCTTAATGACAAGAAGACTAAAGCAATCAAAATGATGGGAAACTACACAAAACAACAACAAAAATGTCAAGATAACAATAAATATACATTCAAAATGAGAGCAATATGCACAAAAAAAACACAAAATAAGTTTGAAATCACACAAAACGACAACATGAATTGCAAAATGACAACAAATATACATAGAATGATGGATAACACACAAAACAACAAAAACTATTAAAATGATAGGAAATCACACAAAACGACAACAGTAACACACCAAACAATAAAAATACACATACTCTCCTGTATTAATGCTCTGATTGGTCATTATTCTAAATGCTGAAATGAATGTTGATCATGTGAATAACTGAATAACGAGGGCTGGGACCATGGACAAAGTTCATAATGAGAGAAACATTTTTGGTGGAAACAAAAAAAACCAAACAAAAATAAATGAAAAATAACTTTAATAATTTGACTAACTCTGGGCATACAGTACATACAGTATATCACCTTTTCAAATCAATAGGAATATAAATAATAATAACATGAATAAGACCATGTTTTTCCAATTTAAAGTGCTAAAAGTGCCACTGAAGACAGAACGTAAAAACAAATACTGACAATTCATGCCAGTCTAAAATGAAAATCAATATCAGTTTAGTTCTCACACAGTGATGTAAATAATCAATCAATCTTTTATTTGTATTGCGCCAAATCATAACCAATGGTATCTCAAGACACTTTACAGTAGAGCAGTCTTAAGGCAAGGCAAGGCAAGGCAAATTTATTTATATAGCGCATTTCATACACAAGGCAACTCAATGTGCTTTACATGATAAAACATTCAATTGTTTAAAATCAATAAGAACATTTAAAATCATCAGTAAAATCAATTAAAATCATCAGTAAAATCATCATTACATCAACAACATGACAAAAATCTCTCTCTCAATCATATGCAGTAGAGAAAAAAAGTGCCTTTAACTTTGATTTAAAAATGTTCACATGTGATGCTGACTTCAGCTCCGCTGGCAGTTTGTTCCACTTCTTTGCAGCATAACAACTAAAAGCAGCATCACCATGTTTACTGTGAGCTCTGGGCTCCACTATCTGACCTGTGTCCATAGATCTGAGAGACCTGCTGGGTTCATACCTGACTAACATATCACTAATGTATTCTGGACCAAACCCATTCACAGATTTAAGGACAGACTCTTCATTTTATGGATACACACATATGCATATACACATACATATGTATCCCACACCCAACATGCCGCCATAAACACTATTGTTGATCAGTTTAAATATCTTGGTCTATGGCTAGACTCCTCACTATCATTTAAAACTCATATACAAACTATTACAAACAAAATTTCTTATCGCTTAAAATTGCTTTATCAATCAGTGAATTGTTTTAGTTACTCAGTTAGAAAAACGATCATTTTACAGTTGATTCTTCCCATTATTGATTACAGTGATATTATTTATCAAAACACCACTGCCACGATTCTCCAACCACTTAATGTTATCCTCCGCTGTCCCTTTAGAACTCACCACTGCCAAATGTATGAACATTTGTCATGGCTCTCTCTGGCATCTAGACGACAGCTTCACTGGCTATTATTTATATTTAAATGTATTCCTGATTATTTAAAACAATATATAATTCCTTTCAGATCTTCATACAGTTTGCGTCATGCTGATAAACCATATCTTGTAGTCCCTAGAGTCAAAAAAGTAGTCGGTAAATTTTCATTCAATTATAAAGCCCCATTTGACTGGAACATTCTCCCATTATCGATCCGCTCTCTAACCTCTGTCTCTGTTTAAAAATGCTCTTGTCCTCCATCTCCAGTGTTTTTGATTATAGGCTATGTAACCTAAACCTTTTTTATTCATTTAATCTAATGAAAGTTTTTACTATCATTAGATAGCTACTATTAATGATATCACTATTATTACTTATTTATTTTTATATAAAATATTTACTGTTTTGATCAACTGTTAAAGGGGACATATCATGCTAAATCCACTTTTTTAGCCCTTAAATGCATTTTGTTGTATATTTAGAGTGTTTAGAAGTACAGAAAAAATCAAATTAGTCTCTTCAGGTGCTCCGTAGATATCTTTATATTCTGTTTTGCTCATATTTTTCAATCTGTTTCGATTTTTCTATTCTCTATTACGCTTTTTGAACTATTACATCACAGTATTTGCAGTAGAACTGCTAAATTAGTTCATCAACTCCTTCTATCTTTGGAGACGACGAACAGAGCACTTCGGTAAGCTGTAAATAACGCTAAAAAGTGTGATGATAAGACGTCCCTGTCATTGTTTTGTTAGCATTAGCAGTTGCACCGTCTTCATATGTTAGCACTGTGTGCTCGTTTTAGATCCTTGATGATATGGCCTACGTGATTTAATTTAAGTCTAAAGTTTTCATTAGTCATTTCATTTTGCCGTTTTTGTCTTTGAAAAGACTGTATTAAAATGCATTTCGTGACGTTAGCTTGGCGCTAGCGTTAGCTTGGTGCTTGTGTTAGCTCACTTGTTAGGGTTCTGCAGGTTCATCAGCTTCATTTTCATCTCGCTCCACTGGGTCAGACTCTGGCTGGAACATGTAAGGCTGGATGGACAAGTCTAACGTTGTTGACATTTTGTAAATAACCTCTGAATAAAAAGTTTATGCTCCGCTACATAGCCGTATCTCTTCTATCAAACTACAAAAATGGCCGAGCAGGGTGGAGTTGAACCGAGTGTCACCTGAAGAGGGGGCGGGGTATGGAGTGTCTCATTTGCATTTAAAGAGACAGCACCAAAACGAGTTGCTCTCAGAAGCACATCAGAAAAGGGGTAGAAAAGGGGTGGAGCTATAATAATGAGGAATTCAGACCCAAGCATTGCAGTTCCGCTTTATATAGACCACAACTGTATGATTTATATGTAAAAAGGAAGGATTTAAAAGCATGATATGTCTCCTTTAAATGTATACTGTGTGTGTGTGGGTGTGTCTATCTATATTTTGTTGTATTTATTATTTTTGAAATATTGAATTCTTGTATTGTCTGCTCTGCTTTATCTGTCATTTTATGTAAGTTGAGGACCCCCTCGAAAACGAGATGTTCCATCTCAAGGGGCATATCCTCCAATAAATAAATAAATAAATAAAAAAATTAGTTGTTTAATCTAATTTATTATTTTCATTGATTCAGTTATACCAAAATCCTCGTGTCAAATATTGTTAGCCATTAATTAAAATGAATTACAAAGTCTCTAATTAATTAAGATTTTTTTTTTTTTTAATCGAGTCCCTCCACTAATACCAGTTGCCCACATCTGTGCTAAAGTGTGAACTGGAGTAAAGGACATGATTTAACGTGTGCACGATGGCTTTTTATGTCTCATAGCATAAAAAAAAGATGAGTGCATTTAAAAATGTTTAGAGCATTCTTTATGTTTCCTACTTTAACAGGATAGTGTTTTACAGGCTCTGCTCCTGGAACTAAAGGAAATAAATCAACTAAAGGAGATAAAAGTAAAGGAACTATAGGAACTAAAACAAAAGGAACTAAAGGAAACGGAACTATAGGAACTAAAACTAAAGGAAATAAAACTAAAGGAAGTAAAGGAACTAAAGGAAACAATACTAAAGGAAATAAAAGAAATGAAGGAAATAAAACTAAAGGAACAAAAGGAAACAAAACTAAAGGAACAAAATTAAGTAAATTAATTAAAGGAAATAAAACTAATGGAAGTAAAGTAACTAAATGGAATAAAACTAAAGGAACTATAGGAAATAAAACTAAAGGAAGTAAAGGAAATAAAACTAACGGAATTATAGGAAATACAACTAAAGGAAGTAAAAGAAGTAAAGGAAATAAAACTAAAGGAACTAAAAAAAAAGTAAAGGAAATAAAACTAAAGGAAGTAAATTAACTAAAGGAAATAACACTGAAAGAACTAAAGGAAATAAAACGAAAGGAAGTAAAGGAAATAAAACAAAAGGAAATAAAACTAAAGGAAGTAAAGGCAATAAAACGAAAGGAAGTAAGGAACTAGAGAGCAGAAAAAGGTTGCATCAGGAATGCTGGCAGTTGATGCTTTTTCCTCCCCGATCTGTGCAGACGAGGGGGTGGGGTGTCCGGCACAACTGGGAGGGGATAAGAGGGGGAGGTGGGGGAATTAGGCGATAGATATTCTTTGTCTGCAGTGACACACACACACACACACACACAAGCACACAAGCAATTGGAGAGAGGCACGAGCTCCTCGTCAGGAAAGAAGTAGGAGGAGAAAAAGAAAAAAGTGGATGGCTTGATACCAAAGATTCACTTAAAAATTAAAGGAAAAACACAAGGACACATCGGCTGGACTGAAGGAATCACACGGAGTGCGTAAAAGGTAAGAAAGACGCCGCGCAAACAAAAGCGTGGAGGCGCAAAGACGCGGCGCCACATCCACGTTGATCATTAATTAAGCTTCATATCATCTATTTTTCTTTATCGACTACAAAACCTCTCAGCTGTTCACATCTAAGCAATCATCGCCTCACTGAGGCTGAATCACGCGTTTCTACGTTAACTTCTTTTACGTTTACGCACAGGAACAACGGCTGATTAAAGCATGATTTAAAGCAACCACATGATGAGGATAAAAACAGTGGAATGAACCATAACAGATCAGTGACCGTGTGTAATGTGGAGAGCTTTAACCAACCCTGCATCATGTATGATGTGCATGTGATGGCTGCAAAGGGTTCTGGGTAGTGCTTGTGTTGTCTTTTTGGTTCCTTTTACGCACACAGATGTTTGTTTGTTATCATTATTGATTAGTGTGGATGTTGTGCTGATATAGAGGTAAATATCTGTTGACCACTGATTAACTCACACATAAACCATGACCACTGGAGCATGCGGAGCTCCGTTTGCCACGAGGTGGATTCTTCTCCAAACGCGTAAAAATGTTATTTTTTTTTTTCTTCTTCCCACTCTTGGTTCATTTTACAGGACGCAACACACTGTATCACTGACTATTGGTAGCTGTTGTTTTAGTGGGTTATTTTGAATGCAGCAGCTTGATAATATGAGATCTGATGAACCTATTCTCCAGTTCCTTCTTGGATCCTTCACTCCCAGCTTTCGGCTCCTGGTATTCAGCAGGATTAACCCTCTCCAGCCAACCAGATGTTATGTTAAGGGCCACAAAAGGCTCCCTGTTCTTTGTGAGCTGGAGCTCACGAATAATGTATAGAACCACTGGTTAGTGTCAGGTGCCAAAGAAGCTCAGACTGGTTCCAGATCAGAGCTGAAACTAAAACATGTTGGATGAAGGATTAGTTTGTGCTCATGAAGTGTTAGTTTGACTAGATTTAACTAGGACTTGGAGGAGTTTGTTGGTCTGCATAGGTTGGTGTTAATGGGCGGAGCTTAAAGCCATTAGGGTTTGATGAGCTGCAGCTTGGTTCTGATGACATGATCTGAAGATTCTTCCCCATCACTGCTGGCTTTTAAATCAGACACATTTTATTCATTCCTAACAAAACCAAGTCAACTGCAAATCTCAAACCATATAAATTATAATCGTAAAATTTAATCGACACAAACCGGAAACTTAAACGACAAATAAACCCTCAAATTTTAATTGAAATAAAGTCTGACCAGAAATAAAATTCTGGCTTAAATTTGCGGATGCAAAATGATGCACATTTATTAACAAACCAAATGTGCTACTTTTGGCTTTTTCACCTCTAAGAGACAGCATGTGTGAGTGTGTTCTGTAGTGTGGCTCGTTCAGGGCAGTGGTTTTCAACCTTGGAGCCAGGACCCCATTTGAGATTACGAGACACTGGGATGGGGTCGCCAGATGTCTTGTGAATATATTCTTATATATATTAACAATTTGAGCCAATTTTTCCTTATTTTTTATCCGTTTTATACTACTACAACAAACCTGCCATATTTTAACCCGTTTTATTTCTGTTTAAAACCAGGGTTTACATCTTTAAGTGCCCAAATATTAAACTTCCTGGATAATGGTGGATATTATTCAGAATAATAAATGTGGTTATCACAGATTCATAGAACAATGTACCATAAATCCAAATCTGCAGAGTGAACTCTCCCTAAATAAATGGAGCCCCAGTATGTTTAACACTGGTTTCCAACAGTGGCCCTTATGGCATGTTTTATTATTTTTGGTCATCACTAGCTCATTAGATCCAGAGGTTTGAACCCAGTGGGTAAATAAATTAGTGTTGACGTCTTTTCACATTTCTAACAATAGTTTGCAACTTGACAATGACTCTTCTGACTGTCAGGAATGACTCGTTAATATGTTGGATGATGATGTAATACTAATGACAGAGGAACCTCTTATTGTGCAGCCCCAAAGTTAGATAAATTCCTGTAGTTCAGACTCAGGGTTAGGGAAAAAATTTAATAGAAAAAATATTAATCACGATTATTTTAGTCATAATTGAAATCACAATTATTTGTCAACCAAAAAGTGATTTATTTTTTGTAAAAAAAAAATTTTATATATATTTTTTAAACATAAATAAAAATCCTTCAGACACTAAAATCAAGTATGTTCTGTTTTGCACAAAACACTTGTTGCATGTTATGTGTCTTTGCTCTAGATTTTCATCATCAAACACAAAACGTTCCCATAGAAGAGAATTTGACTTGTCACTTGTTTACCAACTGTTTTTACTGCGTTTCTTTTCATGTTTAAGACCATCAGCAACAACTTCCTCGTGTTAGCCTGCAGGCTAGCTTTAGCTTTGAAAGGGGCGGGGCGGAGGGGAGGAGCTTGCATGTGCATGGATTAAACAACTCAGAGTTAGTATTAATAACGTGTGTGCGCCAAGCTTTATTATTTGTAGATGTCCGAAATAATGGGTTTGTTTTATTTAGCAAATAAAACATATTTAAAAAAATAAGTAAAAAATTTAAATTTCTTTTTTTTCTCAGTTATGTTATTTTTGTAATCGTTGGGTGTTATAACCACATTTTGATTAATTGAGTAACCCTACTCAGGGTCCATATAAACCACACAAACAGACATAAAAAGGTCATTTTTCTGACTGATAAACATATATTAAATGTCTCAGTACAGCTTGAAGAGTGTTCACAAACTATTCATTGACACTATCGTCCCTCTAGGCATTTTTAACAGTATTTTCAGCACGTATAGCTTAAGTAAACTCATAAAATAACGGACAAAATAACAAAACAAGAAAGAGCAACCAAATATATGAAATGCCTGATCTCACCCTAAAGAACTGCAAACAATCCGGTCTTGTGGAGGAGTTGTGAAGTAGTTTTATAAATGTCTAAAGGCTGGGGATACACTGCGATTTTTTTTTTTTTTTTTCCAATCGTTGTTCTCACACTGTACGGACCGACACTCTGACACGGTCTGACTGCTCACACTGTACGACACGTCAGGGTCTTGTTTCCGGAAATGCAACGTACAACTTAGAAGAAGAAGAAGAAGAATACTGAAGCGTCGCCATTAAAACAGACAAAGAAGAAAAACCCAGAAGTGGAGAGACACTCGCAAATCTCAGCAAAAAGAAGAAAGTGGTCCTACGGTGTTTGCGCATGCGCAGTGAGCGTTTACGGTAAGCCGGTCCGTGGCACTGCGTCAACTGTGTGACACCCTCACGAGCAACGACTGGTTTGAAATCCTTACGACCTACAATTGCTGATCGGGAGCTGGGCGTGAGGTGTTAATCGCTTCTCTTGACCCCATGTATACTACACCATGCACGTCACACGATCTAGCAGAGACTCGCACGATTCCACAAAATAGTCACACGAGTCAAAAATCGGCTCAAAATGGGCCAAAAATCGCACAGTATGTCTGCCTTAAGTATTTAATGGAACTCTAGATTTAGTTGCATGAAATATTGCAACTAAACATGCACCTAAATCTAGAGTTTAAACTCCAGTTTTCAGTTAATCTGAGCTCTGATTGATATGAAACTATTGAAATGTAACTGATTGACTGACAAACAATTGAAACTGTTCTAAAGTTATTGTTCCTGTGCAAAGTCTCAGGTCCCGTTTTTAAGCAGCTTTTGTCAAAGAGATTTGCTTTAATGTTGAAGTTATTCACAGTGAATGTGAGTGAAATCAGATGTTTTCTCCAGCTGAGTTTAACTGATGTGAAGCGGTGTTTTTTCTTGGCGTGGTGCATATCAGCCCTGACAGTAGTTAGTAGTTTAGCTGCAGCAAACATCATCCGTTGACCTAGATTAAAAACAGCTGAAAAATGTTTGCTGTAAAAGTCTGATTGGGATGTTTAAAAACCACGATTTAACGTTCGTCACAGTTTTGATCTTTGACTTCTACAAAACCAACATGTCGTACCAGGGGCTCCGTGATGAGGACCTGGCAGTGGGTTTGTAACGGTGCAGCTGTTCGATCAGAACGTGGATAAACAGCCTGTGTGTCTTTCTCATGAGAACCTCTAAAATGAAATGTGATGGGGGGGTGGGGCATCCAACTCGGCCTGCAGGAGAAAGTAAAAATGATATAGAAAACATGAATCATTGTGTAAAACTCAACAATATTTGCAGCTTTTAAACAGTTGAAAAACCTTAAAATTCTGGTAAAATCCTTCAATCCTTCTGTATTTCCAAATAATTTAAAGTGAATATCCTGTTGGGACTGATATTTATCACTTATTGCTTGGATATGGTCGTTTTTTTTTTTTTTTACATATTTAGTATTTTATTTATACGTAGAAGTACAAACTAAGGCACAATAATGTTGGCATTACATGTTTTTTTTTGCATGAAATCTGTGGCCCCTGAACTAAAATGAGTTTCACACCCCTGATGTAGAACAAGAAATAATAAGACTTGTTCTTTCAACACATTACTGCAATAGCTGAACTTTATATGTAAACACATGGATTACAGGCTGAATGTAAACGCTTAGTCACCACACGTGGAATATTTACCTGGGTTTAAAGCAGGTGTGAGATTAATGATCTCAACCAGTTTTTATGAAATGCATCATTCTTTGTCCTTGCTGCTTTTAAACTCTCTGCGCTTTTGGATTTCTGTGTGAATAAAATTTAAGACTAGGTGGAGTCGCTGGCATTGAGAGCATTTTCTAAAAATATTTATGCAGCTTCCCACATCCTGGGAAAGGCTGAATTTTGTGTCGTCTTAAAAGTAACATGAGAAATGAACTCGGCCAACTTTTCCATTACCCTGCCTTAGAATGCACACTGTAGCAGAACTTACAGATTTGATACATTTGTCATTCAGACAATTTTTTTTTTTTCAAGAAAGTTACTGAGATCTTTTGGCTGTCAGATGCCAGTCTTTCTCAGAGGCATCTGCTGATCTCTTTAATCTGTTTTTATGAGTTATTTCTTAAAGATTTGAGTTTGTATCCATGTTTATGGCTCTCACTGTGATTAATGTGATGTTTTTTCTCTGATCTAAACCTAAAGAATTGCAAACCCCAGGTTCAAGTCAACGTCCTTCGCCTTTAGAGTTGTCAATAGGGCTGGACGATATTGATCAAAGTCTTTCAAATGTCAACATGCGCTATAAATCCTGATATTTTTTTACTCGATTCTTACAAAAAGGCAATTCTGGGTTAAATTTGCTGATGAAAAATGCCCCACTGACTCATTTATTAACAAAACAACTGTACAACATGTGCCACTTTTGTCGTCTTCTCCTCTAAGGGACAGCACGTGTGAGTGAGTTCTGTAGTGTGGCTTGTTAAAGTGAAGATCTGCGTTAGGACGAGCTCAGAAATTCATCAAACTGTGCTTTACATGCTATTTCTGAGAAAGAGAAAACAGCGGCGACTGCTAAAATGACCATTTTAATACAAAATAAGTTATAAAATATATATCGATAATTTTCTATATCA
The DNA here is from genome assembly GCF_900634775.1 of Gouania willdenowi. Classification (NCBI taxonomy): domain Eukaryota; kingdom Metazoa; phylum Chordata; class Actinopteri; order Blenniiformes; family Gobiesocidae; genus Gouania; species Gouania willdenowi. The sequence goes on from NC_041064.1 coordinate 2,894,920, forward strand.
CCAAAACTGAAATTGTGATATGTCTCGACTCTTGATATATTGCCCAGACTTAGTTGTGAAGTAGTTTTATACATTTCTTAGTATTTAATGAAACTCTAGATTTAACTGAATGATATATTGCAACCAGATCTAGAGTTTAAGCTCTTTAAACTTAGGTTTCCATTGATCTGAGCTCTGATTGACATGTAACCATACAATAGTGTCAGATCCAGCGCGTGTCGAAGAGGTGACAGCGTACAGAAAGCAGACGACTGGTGTGGTTTTAAAAGGCAGATAATTACTCTGCAAGAGTCGTTTCATATGGTTTGTCACGGGATGCCGTGAAACCGCAGGCGCTCTTCATTACTTCTGCGGTGGTCGTTGAATCACTAAACCTCAAGAAAAAAACAACAACAACGTGGCTTTGCTTCTGTTTATTTATCGTTGGCGACAGTGTTTCAGGTTTTGGTCAAGGTGGGATGTTTTACACTTGATTACAATGTGAGACAGATTATTTAGTTGAAGTCGTGTAGTTCTAGTAACTATTCCAGCTTTTAAAACTGCTTTTTTTAGAAACCGTTTAAAGCTGATATCTGGAGTTTCTGAGAAACGTCACGATGTCCCGCCCTCAACAGCATCACTTCCTCCCACTGCCACGCCTCTACTTTTCTGCACGCGCATCACGGAACACAACAAGGTCTCATAGGGTTGTATTGATATACTGTATGTCTATGGATAACGTAAGAGCCAAAATCATATTTACCTGTTTGCTGTTGTGATGCGCGACCTTGTTTCCGTGCACAGTTCCACATTCACTTTGATTGACAGTCTCAAAAACAGGAAGTAGAAGCCTATTGGCTGGGTGCACTCGGTGATCGTTTCCATGTGTATAGGGGTCTGTAGGATGAAGGAGGGACTTATATACAGTACATTAATGTATATGAATGACCACCAGCAGTAGACCATAGTAAAAGATAAATAAGCATAGATTTCTCAGAAACTCCAGATATCAGCTTTAAGGTAGGATAACCACATTCGGTGTGTGACTTCAGGGGATCACTACCTTGATGGAGTTCGAAAATAATAAATGCGCACTTCTAATTTTTTGAGTTATTGCTATTGACATTTAGGAAAAGGTTGTGAGTTATGACAACCTATCTGGTGGGGGGTGTTGATGAGGTGTTTTTTTGCTTCATATTTCATGACTTTTCCTAATTTCATGGGTACAATTGATTATGCATAAACATATAATTGTGCTAATTTTATGCTTAATGTGCTGAACAGATATCGCATGCATTGGTGTCAGTTTGACCCCAAACGGTGTTAGCTGTGTAAAACTACAAAGTAGAACTAGGGCTGGGCAATATATCAAGATTCAAGATGTATCGAGTTTTCTATTTTGACGATATTGAAAATTACAGTATTGCCTATAGCTTTTTTATGTACTTATCCTTTTGTATTAAAATACAGCGTTATGTAAAGCTCAGTTAGATTAATTCTGAGAGCGTCCTAACCCAGACCTTCCCCTAAACAAGCCACACTACAGAACTCACTAATGGATACGATACGCGATCCAAAGCTCACGATAACGATTATCTCATGATATGACAATACTGCGATTATCGATATATTGGTCTGAAATTAATCTACGATAATCTATAACATAACAAGAAAAAAATTTTATGTCTCTGAAAGACAATAAATTGAAAGTGTCCTATGAACAGTGACACTATCAACATACCAATGTAAACCAATAAGTATCTCCAATAGTGCTTTCTGTAAACAAAAAATAGGGTCTTTATTACCAATGATACCATTATAGTGAAATATTCCAGGAAACAATATATTGGTTCCTTCAACAAACAGTGACAAAATTTCTATGAAGACTTGCCTGCACATTTTAGTGAGAAAGCAGAAAAGGTAAAAAAAAAAATCGATACTTAGCGGGAGCATATCGATAATTAGGGATGTAACGATTCACTCAGCTCCCGATACGATTCGATTCACGATACTGGGTTCACGATATGATTCTCTTGATTTATTTTACAAAATGGGACTGTTGACATATGATGATTTTTTTTTTGGGTTCAAAACTATAAAAAACTGTTCTCCTTTTATTTTTCATTGTCAAAATAATCCCTTGATAAACTATTCAAAACAATGCAATTTAACTAAAAATAAATCTTGAATGAAATAAAAAAAGGAATAATACAAATGAAGAAGAAGCCTATTAATTTAAATTCTGGTTCTATAGTAAACAATGCAAAACATTGCATAATAGTTCTTTTTCTTTTTAAAAGTGCAACTGAAAATGTATTTTGTGACTTAACAATTGGACTTAAAAAAAAAAGTCATTGCACTGTATTTAGGTCAGATATTTGTTTGGACCAGCAGAGGGCGTTGGTAACCCAGTGGTCGGTTGGCATGCAGATATCTTGCAGTGAAAAAGAGATGCTATGCTTGCAGATGGAGCTAATAGAAAAACGTGACTTTTACAGATATTCACGTAATATTACAGATATTCTTTCGGTGCTAAAGGGGTAAGGAATCATTTATGAAGATGTTTAAGAGTAGAAGGCGGCCAGAAAGAAAGTAGTAGCAGATTCCGCCCGCTGCCTACACTTCTGGACAAGAGAAGGATAAAAATAAAGCGCCCTCTGCTGTTTAAAAAAAGTACTACGATTCAATTATCACAGTTTCGATGTGAACAGTGATACCTATGAATCGATTTTTAACTGCCTTACGATTAATTGTTACATCTATCGATAATCGATCGATATATTGTCGTATTGAGATAACGTAACATTCCTATGCACTAGTACCCCCTTTATTTCTGAATCCAAGTCCCCCCTTATGTCCGACTTCAACATTTTGCTCAGAATACTATGAATTATTTTGTAAATAAGTGGGATGTAACTGTATTCATTAGTTTTAATGCCTCCTGAATGCATTTATTTCTCTAGTTTTTATCATTTCTGCTCATCACATGGACCAAGACTGACATTTGTATTTTCAGTTCATGTTCTAATCAAGATACATTTTTAAGTAAAAATTACAAAACTCCATATTTGTAATGTTTTTATTTGTTAATTTTCTACTTTCTTTTAAGTACTCAAGTATTTCGGATTTAACTGACTTGGTGATGGTCCAATACGTAAATTATGTCAATGTTCAACATCTGATAAGATTAACTATCGTTTACAACCGCTATGCATGCTTTATTCTTGCAACAAATAAAAAAAGATTGCATTTATTATATTGCTTTTTAACTAAATATAAACATTACAAACCTAATTTTTAACGTTTTCATTTAATTTTCCACTTTCTCTCTCTCTTTCAAGTACCCCCTGTCGTGCCATTGCGTACCCCTAGCGGTACACGTACCCACATTTGAGAAACACTGCACTAGAGGGCAGTCTTACATGATCCAATGGGTCTGTCTGCTCCTCTTTTTATATTCTAGTTTCCAATTTTATTTTTATTCATGTACCCCCTATAATTTGTGTACCCATGGGGTACCCGTACCCCACTTTAGGAACATAGGTTTTAGACTTCATTGCAATCTAGGACTGATTAGTTTGTCGAGCCGTGCACAGTAGTTTCAGTAACTCATGCAGAATTCCAACGCTTTTCTGTCTCTTTTCTTTCCAGGTTTGAAAACGTTCCTGTTCCAAAGACAAAATGAGCTGGAGTTTCCTCACACGCCTGCTGGATGAAATCTCCAACCACTCCACGTTTGTGGGTAAAATCTGGCTCACGCTCCTCATCGTGTTCCGGATCGTGCTGACGGCGGTCGGGGGCGAGTCCATCTACTACGATGAACAGAGTAAATTTGTGTGTAACACGCACCAACCCGGTTGCGAGAACGTGTGCTACGACGCTTTCGCGCCGCTGTCGCACATTCGCTTTTGGGTGTTCCAGGTGATCATGATCACCTGCCCCACCATCATGTACCTCGGCTTCGCTATGCACAAGATCGCCCGCATGGACGACGACGACTACAGGCCGCGCAACAGGAAGCGGATGCCCATCGTGAGCCGTGGCGCCAACAGGGACTACGAGGAGGCGGAAGACAACGGGGAGGAGGACCCCATGATCCTAGAGGAGATCGAACCAGAGAAGGACAAGGAGGTGGTGGAGAAGCCGAGCAAGAAGCACGACGGCCGGCGTCGCATCAAGAGGGACGGGCTGATGAAGGTGTACGTGTTCCAGCTGTTGTCCCGCGCCATCTTTGAGGCGTCCTTCCTGTTCGGACAGTACATCCTGTACGGCCTGGAGGTGGCGGCCAAGTACGTGTGTACGCGGAGCCCCTGCCCGCATACGGTGGACTGTTTTGTGTCGCGTCCCACCGAGAAGACAATCTTCTTGCTCATCATGTACGGCGTCAGCGCTTTGTGCCTCCTCTTCACCACGTTGGAGATCCTTCACCTTGGCTTCAGCGGCATCCGCGACTGCTTTTGCCGCCCTCGACCCCGGCCCACGACCCCTCGTCACTCTGCCCTGGCCAGCCAGAGGTCCTCCATCAGCCGCCAACCCTCCGCACCTCCAGGCTATCACACCGCTCTGAAGAAGGACCCGTCGGGTAAAATGGGCTTCAGGGATAACCTGGGCGACTCAGGCCGCGAGTCCTTTGGAGATGAAGCATCCTCGCGGGACCTGGAGAGGATGCGCAAGCACCTGAAGCTGGCCCAGCAGCATCTAGACCTGGCGTACCAGAACGAAGAGAGCAACTCGTCACGCAGCAGTAGCCCCGAGTCCAACGGCACGGCTGTGGAGCAGAACCGATTAAACTTTGCCCAGGAGAAGAAGAGCAGCAGCTCTGATAAAGGTAAGGCTGTTCAGGTGTCTGAGTACGTCTGGTGTTGGTAAAGTTGACTGAACTTTTTATGAAAAGCCAATTGGCTTTTGTCGGCTTCAAACTTTGTTTCCATTTTTATCATTTTTCTGTGTTTAGATGACTTTAAACACATCAACAGTAGAGAACAACTAACCCGTCTCATGATGGTCTAATTGTTCTCTCTATTAGTGGGTGAGCAATCCGACGCTTTTTCCTGACAATCAGAGGCCCAACATTTGATTTTCATTTCCTCATAGGTATTTCGGTGTTGATTTGGATCCCATTCATTATCTAATTCCAGTTCTTACAAATAAAGGCCTCAGAAAAAAATTGTTCCAGATATGTCGCAATATTTCATGATTATTGTATCGATTCAAAAAATGTCCAAATGAAATTTATTTTCATAAAAATATTGGGCACTTGTATTGACTTTTTTTCTTAAGAATTTAAAAGTTGAAATGTTTTGAAAAATGTAATTTGAAAGTTGCCGTACGACAAACCCCTGATGCTTTTGGTACGTTTACCAAAGTACACATACGTAGCATCTTAGGGTTAGGTTATAACCCTATATCGCAACAATTTTTAGGGTTCGATTTAGTCTTAGTCATGTGACCTAAACTGGCCAATGAGGGACGCTGCGTATAGATAGAATGTCGGTATATTGATACGGCAACCGTACGGATAGCCACTGCCAATAAAGTATCATTTCTGAACTTCAGAGCAGAAGCGTTTAATAATGAAAGGAGACAAAAACAAGTTCAGTTGCTTTTCCAACTCATTCCAGATATTTCTTTTCTTGGTCTGACTGAGTTCTTCACTAACATGTCTCACATCTGTTACAGGTCTGCGTGCATAGGTCGATGGTTCACGTCCCGTGCAGCCAGGACACCAGGGATGAGAAGTTTTTTGGGGGGAGGGTTCAGGGGGTTGAGTGGTGAGTACGTGAGTGTGAAATATGCTTGTGGTGAATGAAGTCGGCCCAAGCCTCGCAGTGTTATCGGCCAATCGCGGCCCAGCATCAAGTGAATGGAGACTGGTCGTCTCGACTCAGCAATATTTTGAGACGCCTTGACGAAAACGAGCCAAAGTGCTTCTGAAACAGAACGGTTACGATGTCCATCTCCCTCAGGGCAGCTATGTTTTTTTTTTTTTTCCTACTGTTCTAAAGTTGTGGAGCCACTAGTTTAGGTTTCTGTTAACGGCTCCTGTTGGAAGTTCAGTGAATGCATCTCATGTTTTGCCTTAGACTTAAACTGGAACTGGATTTCATGGCGTTACAAGCCAGTTGTGCAAAAAAAAAAAAAAGACGGATGTAGAGAAAGTGACGGACAAGGTACGAGTCGTCCAAGCAAAGGTACTGGAATGGAATTGTTGATGTTGTTCTTTCAGGTGTGTCTCTTATTTTCTTCTTCTTCTTCTCCTCGATGTTGACGTTGCACAGACCCGTGTTTGTGGCGTGCACAGATGCTAACTGGAACACACCGGGGGTGCCTTTGTCCAAAGGAATAAAACAAACCTGGATAATGCTTGAAGAAAAAAACATGTATTTCTTATGGTCTTGTAATGTTTTACACATTTTTCTACTGTTTTTCTTTTTGGTATCGTAGTTTATGTTGACGATGGGAGTTGTTGTTGTTGTTGTCCAGACTTTTTATGATGACTGTCGCAAACGTATATTTTTTTACCGCAAACAAAATTACCTTCACGTAAGTCTTACTTCTGAAGCGCCCCCCGCTGGCAGAAGGCTGTTGGTACAATATGATTTTTTATTTTCGTAAGTGCGTCAATATTGTTTTTATTCAGAAACTTGTAGCTTGTTTCTGTAGGTACAATTGTTTTTTGTATTTTTTTTTGACCAAATGTGTACTTTAACGTTCCCATTTCATGCTCCAGTGTCGTGTTTCGATTACAGAATACAAAGTGTTCGCTGAGGATTGTAAAACGCATGTATTTCAGCGTGAAGCCAATGCCTTGAATGCGCTCTGATTTTAAAAAAAGAAGCCGCATCTCTTTAAATACCTGCAGTGCCACAAATACCAGCTCAAATATTCTTCAACTTGAGTTATTTTTCGATCAACGCTTTTTGTACTTTTTATACTTTTTTGTATTGATAGTACTTTGCTGTTAGTTTTTAAAATAAAATCTTTCAACAAAAACCTTCACGTGACTCTGAAATGTTGTTTTTGTTGCTGTTGCAGAGACAACAAGGTTGAATATGTACATGGAAAAATTCACCAACGTAACTTCAATCCTGCAGCACCCTCTGGTGGAAGGAAGATGACATTACACTGCAGTTATACAGAGAATGAGATATACTGCTGATAAAATACATAAAATATATTTCAGCAATCTGTAATTCAATTTGAAAAATCAACAAGGTTCTCAACCTTGGGATCAGGACCTCATTTGAGGTCGTGAGTCCACGTTTGCATATTTTAATTCTTTTTCTGCAACTAAACCAAATGTTACCTTTTTCATCATTTTTTATTGCCATATTTTTGCTCCTTTTAATGCATTTTTGCTACAATACTCCCATTTCTGACACTTTATCAAATTTCAATTTTCCACTATCAAGACATTTTTGGCACTTTTTTTTTTTTTTTTTTTTTTGGTTAATTTAACCACATTCACCATCTGTCATGCCCATTATTTGTCAGTTAAAACTAACTGTTCCAATATTGACACTTTAAACCCTTTTTTTTACCACTTTTTCTGTCTGTTTTTAGCCACTTTAATTTGCAACCTTTAACTAATTTCTGCGGTTTTTAAAATCCCATTCCACCATTTTTGGTCACTTTAAACCCATTTTATTTCTGATTAAAACAAGGATTTTCATCTTTAAGATGACTATAATAACAACAAATGTTCCTGGATAACAGTGGATATTATTCAGATGAATAAATAAATGTGGTTATCACAGATTCATAGAACAATAGACCATCATTTTACTGACTTTATGGATGGACCCCAAAAATCTCTCCCCTTTATTCCCCCTTATAGATGGTCCTGTCTCCACATGACTGTTCTTCAATGTTCATGTCTGTGTTCAACCACCTTTAGCTACAGTGGGGGTCCCTGGTCTCTGGAACCTTTATTTTGGGGGTCGTCGGCTGAAAAGGTTGAGAACCACTGCTTTAGAAAATGGGTTTGGATGCTATTTATACTCGTAAATGTCACAGAAATGATACATTTTTTTTCCATTTTAATATTCAAAGTATTTGTAGTAGTAATGATTTTTAAACAGTACCTGTACTGGTCTAGTATTTAACAGTGATTATTTTGTTACCAATAAACCAAATATGTGAACATTTATTGAAAAAACGTAGCATAGCAAAAGTATTTCATGGAACCTCATGCTTTGGTCCTCAGACCTCAGATTGAGAAGCACTGCACTAGAACATTGTGTTAATATCTGTAATTGTAGAAATGTCAAAGTTATTTCTCTTCTGTTAAAACCTATAAATCAGTGTTTAAAAAAAAAAAAAAACTGGGTTTAAATGTAAATATTCTGCTACATGCTCATGCTTTCAAACGTTTTCTTTGTCTTTGAGCGTTTCTTGGCTCTGTAGAAACAAACTAATGTACAAAACATTCCAAAAGCTGCAACGATCAGGAGAGAAAACGTGGTGTAAAGTCCCGTCTCTGCATCACTGGGGGAGAGTTTCAGACCCAAGAAGTTTATACTGGTGTCAGTGACTGGTTTGATGGTTTCTGCAGAGAACACACACACACACGCACACACACACACACACACACACACACACACACACACACCATGTGATCCATGTCAGATCATCTGTGAGGAAACACTAAGACCATTCGTTGCTTGGATATTATTCATATATATGCACATTATTTATATTTGAGAAATCAACATTTTAGTTAAACATTTCTATCTCATTTAAGTTGCCGTAGATTTTTAGCAAACACAACTAAATTAACACAGAAAACAACCAAGGCTTTGTGTGTTTTTGTTTTTTTTGTATTCTTTGTGTATTTATTTTTAGCGTATAGTTCTGTGTGTTATCGGAGTATATTGTAATTTTGGGGTAATTTTGTGCCTTTTTGAGTCATTTTGTCTATTTCTACCTTTACCAAAGAGATCTCAGTGTTATCCAAGTCATTTTGTGTGTTTTGGAGTCATTTTATTATTTTTTGTTTGTTTTTAGAGTCATTTTGTGAATTTTCATTGTGCATTTTTGCAATTATTTGTTGTATTTTGAGTCATTTTGTAGTCAGCTTGTGCATTTTTGGAGTCATTGTGTATTTTTGTTATAACCTTGTGTATTTCTGTTCATTTTTTTGTATTTTCATAGTCAGCCTGTGTATTTTTGGAGTCATTTTGTGTATTTTTATAGACTTTTTCTACATTTGTTTGCAATTATTTAGTGGCTATTTCAGAGCAGGGCTGTTTGTTCTACTCTCAGTTTTACCTCCAGGGTTCAGGCATTCATCTGGTCCTAAGGCTGGATCTGGGAACCCATTGCAGGTGATGATGGTGGAATAAGAGGAAACAGAGCCCTTTGCAACTCGAGGCAGGTTAGAGTCTGAGTGGTTGACGTAGAAAAGACCAAATCTCTCTGAGAAACCAGTGGCCCACTCCAGGTTGTCCATCAACGACCAAGCTGTGTAGCCTCGGATGTCCACGTTATCCAACAGGTACGCTGTAAAAACAAGTTTAACGCCCTTAAAACACCAACACCTACATATTTATCATTTCTCTATGAAGATGATGGATCTCTGGTACCTTTGAGCACTTGGTTGATGTAGTTGTGATAGTAGTGGCTCCTGTGGGTGTCGTTCAGGTCGATGGGGCCCCGCTCTGAGATGCCGTTCTCAGTGATGATGATCGGTGGATTTCCGTACTCTTCTTTGATGAAGTTCAATATTTTCCGGAAACCAAACGGTGAAACCTTCAGCCATGATGATCCTGAGTCCAACCAGGTACGGTCAGCGATGGTCCCTGCCCCCCTGACCAGAACAAACCTAAGGTAAGCCTAAGTCTATTTTCTGTGGCCCCCAAAGTAAAGGCACTAGAGTTAGGGTCAGTGTGTTTTTTTGAGTCAAAAAAACACACGCAATGGCAGAAAAATACACAAAACAAATACACAAAAATCAGCAAAAGTAGATAAAAAAGCATCAAAAACACACAAAATGATTGCAAAAACACGAGACGATTGAAAAGTGTACAAAAATACAACAAAAACACACAAGAATGACTCATTAAACACAAAACAACAAAAATACACAGACCAACTCAAGACAAAAAAGACAACACACACAAAATGAGTCAAAGAAAAAAGTCACTGGCAAAATTTTCATTAGTTGCACATTTAGGATGTTGGAAATCATGGAATTTAAAGGTTGCGGTAGCTAGCTTGATGTTCCATGTTAGCTATGCTGAATTCTTCCTGATGTTTAACAAGAGGTTAAATGATAACGGAAAGGTAACGGAGTGGAGTGGACAACATGACAGTTGGTCACAGCCATCACACACTGAGCAACAACTCAATGGTTCCTGTTCTAATACCTAACGTAACCTTTATTGGCTTTTTTAAACATCAAACATCAAAAAGTTATTCTGGGGTTTCCATGGATACCGTTGATGGTAACCAAAAAGTGCTGAAAATCATCAATTGAACCCACATTACAAAAGAATGGAACTAAAAAGCTATGATTTTTCTGCTTTATTAAGCAATACACACTCGATATTTCAGTAGGTAAATTTTATCTTGAAAACAATATGTTAAAAAGTATCGAACCTGAACATATTTTAACGTATTTGAAGATACTCCATTACCTGTCTGCATCATAGTGTTGTAGGTTTCCATAGGCGACGGGGAACGCCAGCACAGTCGTGTAATGGTTGAACCCAAAATAATCAAACGTTCCTTTGATTCTTTTGATTTCTTCTGGAGTAAACTCTGGTAACCTGGAGAAATACACGAGTTTGATATAAATGTCACTCAGGGTTCAGTTGTGTATTTTAATTAAGGGTTTAACGTCAGTGATCACAGGACAATGTCGGGAAAGACATTAAACAACTGCCCTTTTACCGGGATTTTGGTAAACCAGCAGCTAGACTTCTTTGTCCAATGATTGTCTTCATCATGTCACTGTAGTCTCCGTTGAACACGGGATGGGCAAACCAGCCAATGTAGAACTGTACCAGAACAAAACCAGTTAGCGTAGCATAAACCAAGGTCACATAGCTCAGATATGGTCTAAAGGAGGAAGTGTCCGACGTACCTGGACAACACGCCTCGCAGCGTCCACGTCCTCCTGCTTGTGTGGGTTCCTGGGTTCAGACCAGTCAGAGTTGATGGTAATGGAGATGATTCCATTCTGTTTTGCTCTGTATTTGTCGTTGTAGAGATGCCACGCTTCAGCGTGAGCTTTGAGCAGGTTGTGACCGACGATGTAAGGAAGCGTGCCTGGACGAAAACTGATCCCTGGGAACGCAACAAGAAAACATAGATTGAGATACTGTATGTGATAGATGGTTTTTGCTCTGCTTTTGGTCATTGTACTGTAATGTAGAATTAGTGATTCTCAAAACTTTTTTGGCTCTAGTTCCTCCTTTTTATTTCTGAATCCAAGTCCCCCCTTTGTCCGACTACAACAATTTGAATGAACTAGAATGAACTGGAACTGGATTTAACTAGTGATTAGGGATGTAACGTTTCACTCAACTCCCGATTCGATTCGATTCACGATACTGGGTTCACAATACGATTCTCTCACGATTTATTTTACAAAATGGGACTGTAGACAAATGATGACTGAAAAATACTCCTTTATAGAAAATACTGTATTATTTTCCTTTTATTTTTCATTGTCAAAAGAATCCCTTGATAAACTATTCAAAACAATGCAATTTAACTAAAAATAAATCTTGAATGAAATAAATAAAGGAATAATACAAATGAAGAAGAAGCCTATTAATTGAAATTCTGGTTCAATTTTCACAGTATTGATGTGAATCGTGATACCTATAAATCGATTTTTAACTGCCTTACGATTAATTGTTACATCCCTACTAGTGATAACACAAAATTTAAATAATCTAACTTTTTAAATAAGTGGAAACAGTATTAATCACAGTGATTCCCAAGCTTTTTTGGATTGGATTTTTGGACATTTTGATATCAAGAATTTCTCGCGTCACCAAATTATCTGGAATTACTTCTTGATCACGTTTTCAATTTTTACTGCATTTTAGTTGCACTAGATTTACAAAGTGAAGGTGTAGAAATACAGTCCTTTAAGATTATGTATTGTTTTAATTAAAAAAATAAATATATAAAACAATCGATTTACATTTTTCAGAAATTTCAGGCAGACCCATTTAAACTGGAGGCGACCCCACGGTTGGAAATCACTGATTTAGTGGCTCCTGAATAGGTGATCATTTCCAGTCATATCACGCCTAAGGTTGAACCAAGGCTGACACTTTATTTGTTTGTTTCCCTTTTTCTCTCTCTCACTTTCAAGTACCCCCTGTAGTAACACTGACGTAGGGTATTTTAATAGATTGGTTGTTCATGGTAAACTGTTGAATAAGTTTGAATATACCTGGGGCTGCTGCTCCGTATCCATGGCCAACATTAGCTATATTGTAGGGCTCATTAATCGTAATCCAAAACTTCACTTTAGGGCCAAGTCGGCTGAAGATAACATCGGCATAATCCCTGAACCTGGCCACAATAGAATCATTCTCCCAGCCTCCGATATTCTGAAGAGCTTGTGGGAGGTCCCAGTGGTACAAAGTAATCTGACAACAGAGAGACGGTTAGGGTCTGCCCTCAGGTTTTCACCTTATTTTAATGACCTGTGGCTAATATTTGCACGTACATGAGGCTGGATGTTGGCAGCGAGCAGTGCGTCCACCAGCCTGTGGTAGTAATTGAGTCCCGCCTCGTTGACGTGCTCGGTGGTGCCATTAGGAAGAACCCTGGGCCAGGATATAGAGAACCGATAATGGGTCACTTTAAGTTGCTTTAACATGGCCACGTCCTCCTCCACTTTGTTGTAGCTGTTGCAGGCGATGTCCCCGTTGTCATCGTTAAACACCCTCAGTGGAGTGTGAGCGAACGTGTCCCAGATGCTGAGACCTTTACCATCTTCTCTCCACCCCCCTTCAATCTGATTTGCACAGAAAACAAACATGTGAGAAGAGAGAAAGAAACCTTTGTGTAGTACCCTGACGATAAATGCTCTATACCTGGTACGATGCTGTGGCCGTACTCCAAATGAAATCTTTTCGAAAACGTCCGTAGAGCATTTTCTCATCGTCTGGCATGGGAAAACCGTTTTCCTTTATGACTTGATAGTAGAAATGTGCAGAGTACTTGGGGGTCCTTGGTCGGCTAGGGTTGGTGAAGTCGACATGGTGCAGCCCGAATCCGAATTTGTAGCCGTTGAGCCACTCAAAAGAATCCATGAGCATCGCTGCTACGTATCCTTTCACGTTCACGCCATCGAGTGAATAAGCTAGGGTTCAAGAAGCAACCACAGATGTGATCAAGACGCTAAACAATAAAATCTACTTCATTAAATGATTTATTTTAGAGAAGGCATACACTGTGCGATTTTTTTTTTTTCAATCGTTGTACTCAACTCCAGCTCATATTGTGCGACCGACACTGACGCAACCTGAGTGCTCACACTGTACGTTCATACACAACACGTCAGGGTCCTGTTTCTGAAAATGCAACGTAAAAATTAGAAGACATCTGAAGCATCGCCATTAAAACAGAAGAAGAACAAGAACTCAGACGTGGATAGACACTCACAATGCTAACCAAAAAGAGCTTCAAAAACAAAAACGCGGTGACGTGTGTGGACCAGGAATTATCTGGACAGATGTGAGCACTATGGTCCAACAATTCTACAGTCATCCTACAGTGTTCATGCATTTGCAGTGTGAGAGTTTGAGGTAAGCCGGTCCGTAACACTGCTTCAACAGTGAAATATCCTCACGGGGGGCGACCAGGATTTCAAACAGGTTTGACTTTCTTGCTACCATATGATTGCTGATCAGGAGCTGGTCGTGAGGTGTTAATCAATTCTTGTGACCCTATGTACACTACACCATGTATACTACACGATGCACGACACACGATTTAGCCAAGACTCGGGCCCATCCCAAAAATAGACGCACAAGTGAAAAATTGGCTCAAAATGGGCCAAAAATTGCACAGTGTATGCCCGCCCTTAGTCACCTTTGAGAGCTTCATTGATATATGTCTTGTAATAAAACACTCTGGCAGTATCATCAACAGTGGTCTTTGTGTCCGTGGCCACGCCGTTCTCAGTGACGTACACATCTGGATTTCCGTATTCCTCTTTGATCCAGTTGAGGAGTCTCCTCACGCCCCATGCCACTGCTCTTTGCTTACTGAGCGCTGTGGTTGGAGAGTCGCTGTCCTCTGCTTCCGACAGGTCTAGGTCGTACTGGTAGGATGGGGGAGAGAGCCGAGCAGTGATGTGGCTTGCTATTTTTGTGGTGTAATGATTAACACAGAACATATCTGCAGTCCCCTTCACGAAGGTCTTCTCGTCCTCGGTGAACAACGGTAACCTCGACTCTGCCAATCGCTGGAGTTCACTTTTATTTCCGACTTGCCATTTCATGGCATCAGGATAATCACCGGTCTTGAAAATGGGATGTGCAAACCAGCCCAGTTTGAACTGCAGAGCGCGGTCAGCGGCCACCACTTCTCGAGGAACGTCCACGTCTTTAGGTTCAACCCAGTCTGCGTTCAAGGCGATGGATACTTGGCCGTGCTGGGACTTGCGGTACTTATCGTCGTATGTATGATAGGCCTTTGCGTGTGCTAATATTAGATTGTGTGCTACTCTGTAAGGGGCCGCGCCAGGGTCTTTAACTTTTGGTGGGATCAGTCCGAGTCCATATCCTGACCATGCAATCGTGTAAGGCTCATTAAACGTCATCCAAAACTTCACTCTGTCACCAAATGTGGCAAAGCAGAAGTCACAGAAGTCATTAAAAATGTCAATCATTTCAACTTTGTCCCATCCAATGTCTCTCAGAGCATGTGGGAGGTCCCAATAATACAGCGTGACCATTGGAGTGATATTACTCGCCAGCAGGCCGTCGATGAGTCTGTTGTAGTAGTCGACGCCCTTCGGATTCAAGGAAGTCCGGCTCCCGTTGGGGAAGATCCTGGACCAGGATAGAGAGAATCTGTAGGACTTCACCCTCAGAGCTCGTAGCATAAACAGATCCTCGTCAAGCCTGTGGTAGCTGTCACACGCTACGTTCCCGTTAGCATTTTCAGGGATGTTCCCTGACGTCTGAGTGAAGTTGTCCCATACACTGGGCCCTTTACCATCAGCATCCCAGCCACCTTCCACCTGGTAGGCAGAGGAGGAAACTCCCCAGCTGAAGCCGTGCGGGAAGGTACCATAATGATACAGCTTTCTCTGAAAATGGGACTGATTGGAGAACTTCTCCCAGACAACTTTGGATTCAGACGGAACAGCTGATGGCGACAACGGTACTGATCTGTGACTGTAGTACATTTCCAAGCTTTTTACTGTTTTGTCTTTGGATGAAACAAAGCCATTTTGACTGATGATTTGAGCATAGAAATATGCAGATTGTTTAGGAGTTCTTGGTCGGTCGGCGTCTTCAAACCTCACATGGTGAAGACCAAATCTTTGGCTGTAGCCTTGTCTTCCTTCAAAACCATCCATGAGTGACTGCACGGTGAATCGGGCCACGTTCACTCCGTCTAAGTTCATCGCTACGAAATACAAAAAACAGAGCATTTCATGTTTGTTTCAGTCAAACAAATAAATAGAAATAACTTTTCTCAAACAACATTTAACAAAGAACACAAACTGCTTCACATAACTCTCTCAAATATATTGTGACATTTTCTCTTTGATATTTAGTACAAGTAGCCTGACTGGCGACTTTTTGATAACCGTTACTGTAAATTAAAGTGCTGTATGAATTAATTTTATTTTTTTTAACTAATCCATATTTGAAACAACACAAATAACAGGACCTTATAATTCTTATCATGTAATTACTTAATTCTATTAAGTTGTACTTACAGTAAGTTGTTTTTTTAAGTTATGCTTACTTATAAACCGATATAGTTTCATTTATTCAAAAATTATTAGTTAGTTACTCAAAAAGGAAGAACATGATATGAACTTGACATAATTAAGTTATTAAAGCTTTTTCTATAACGTTGAATATAAATTACTTAATCTTTTTAATTACTTTGAACGTTCAGGTTTAGAGTGTGTGCCACTAATTTTTATTTCTTTATCCACATTATTCCACAAATGAACCCCTAGAACAGACAGACATCTTTGTTTTACTTCTGATCTGGCTTTTGGTAAAATAATAAACATAAATTGATCTCTTAGGCTGTATTTGCTGGTTTGTAGTGAGAAGTATTTTTGTACGTCTTCTGGAAGAGCATTTATTTTACATTATCGGTGTTATTTTATTATAAACAATATATTTAAATTACTATTTCTTCCCCCTGACAGGAAGTTATCAGTAAAAACAGGACAGTAACCTTTCAGAGCCTCGTTCATGTAGCTCCTCATGTACTCGACTCTGCTCGTGTCGTTGTTAGTCGGCATCCCGTTTCCAGTTATGTAAATGGGGACCTTGATAGAGCTCAAATATTCCTTAGAAATGTAATTCAGCAGCCTGCGAAGCCCCCAGGGTGCAGAGTAGATCCAATCAGAAGCCGTAGAACCCCAGGATGGATCCACACCTGCCTGGAAGTCACCAACATTATGAGGACCAGGACTACAGCTACCATTACTGTGAATGACCACGCGGGACGTAAAATGGTTCAGGCCAAAGAAGTCAGCAGTTCCATGAATCCTCTTTTTCTCCTCGTCAGTAAAAACTGGTAGTCTTGCTGGTTCTGAGTGTAGACACTCGTTCCTTTTATGTTCGATTTGAGCTTTCAGAGTGGTGGGATAGTCTCCGTCTACAAATATGGGATGTGCAAACCAGCCCAGCATGAACTGCAAGTAGCGTTCTGCAGCTGCCAAGTCTCCAGGTGCGGACGGGTCCCCGGGTTCGGCCCAGTCCGAGTTCAAAGCGATGCCGACCTTTCCCGTTTGCGTCTTCCTGTACTTGTCATTGTAAACGTGCCAGGCTTCAGCGTGGGACTTGAGGATATTGTGAGTGACCTGAAAACAAGAGCAGACGAAATAAGCAAAGGCACGACAACTGCAATATCTACAGTCATATTAACAGCTTTAGTCCGACACAGGGGCGTCAAGTTGAGGGGCCAAATATGGACCACTTTGATCTCAAGTGGGCCACAGATTTTAGGCGGGAAGACAACATATTTCTGTGGAATAATTTGAAGAAATATTAAAATTTCTTTCCACAATTTGTGATTACAAATGACTGCCATCATGTGATGTAAGCATGGGAAAGCTGTGCAAATATTGTAGCGTTTCATTGAATTTGTGTATTTGGAGAGGCGGCCATAAGTTGATCATTTTTAGCCAAACTGGATGTTCTAAAGCAGGGGTTCTCAACCTGGAGACACTGGGAGGGCGTCGCCAGATGCCTTAAAGAAATTAAAAATATTTTTTTTTACAGTTTGAGTTGATTTTTGCCTATTTTTACCCATTTTTCTGCAACTACACCAAACTAGCCATATTTTAACCTATTTTAATCACTTTTTCTTGCAATATTTTGCGCCTTTTAATGCATTTTTGTTACATTACTCCCATTTCTGATACTTCATCAAATTTCAATGCCTTTTCTGCACATTTTTTCTATTTTCAAGAAATATTTGGCACTTCTAAACCCTTTCCACCACTTTTCCACCTAATGTCACAAATGTTGGCTCATTATTGTCCCTTTTAACCTCTTTTCACTATATTTCATGCTTATTTTTGACAATTTAACCACATTCAAGATTTGTCATGTCCATTATTTGCCAGTTTAAACTAATTGTTCCTACTCCCCCCACTTCTGCCACTTTCAAGCAAATATTGTCACTTTGAACCCTTTTGTACCACTTTTTCTGTCTGTTTTTGGACAATCTTTTAACCAATTTCTGTGGTTTCTCCACCTTTTCCACCATGTTTGGCCATTTTTCCACCTAGTTTGCTTCTGATGAAAACAAGGATTTAACTATTTAAGATGACAATTTACCAAAGTTCCTGGATAACAGTGGATATTATTCAAATTAATAAATAAATGTGGTTATCACAGATTCATAGAACAATGTTCTTGTGGGGGTCCCTGGTCTCTGGGACCTTTATTTTGGGGGTCGTGTGCTGAACAGCCTGAGAAACACTGGTCTAAAGAGCTGGATTTGGAATTTGTGTTGGACACTAGGTGTAACCTGATAGGATGAGATGACGTAGTCTGTGGCACCAGGAGGATGTTCCCCCGTTCCATAGCCAGCATGGCTCACCACCCACGGACTGCTGAACGTGTTCCAGGCTTTCACTCTGTCTCCAAACCTGGAGAAGCAGAAATCTGCAAAATCTCTAAAGGCATCAACGATGGAGGCGTTGGTCCATCCTCCGTGGTCCTGTAGAGCCTGGGGCAGGTCCCAGTGGTAGAGGGTGACCACAGGTTGAATACCCGCCTCCAGGAGACCGTTGATGAGCCTGTCATAGTACTGAGCGCCCTTCTCTGATTGGCTGTCACGATGCCCTGAGGGGAATATTCGAGCCCAGGAGATGGAGAACTGGAAGGTGTTGACTTGGAGACCTCGTAGCAGGTAGAGGTCATAATCAGCTTTGTGGTAAGAGTCACATGCCACGTCAGCGGTCTGATTGTCAAAGGCTAGGCCTGCATGTCCAAAGCGGTCCCAGATGGTCTCACCCTTCCCCCCCTCTGACCAGCCACCTTCAACCTTGAAGGACTCACTCGAGGTGGCCCATTGGAAGCCGTCTGGGAAAGAATCCCTGTAGAAGAGGTCTCGTTCTGCTGCTGTTTGAGCTCCAAACGTCTCCCAGACCGTCTGGTAGCTGGTTTTAGACTCAGAGAACCTAGTGTGATATAAAACCAGGAGAATTTGAGTTAAAGGGAAATAAATAAATCAGGATAAATATTAAAACCAAAGCAGACGTACCGAACACCCTGCATGTCCAACGATCCGAGAACGTTCCTCATGTCACAGCCCAGGATGGTTCTCTCGTTTGTCCTTAGAACTTTGTACAAATAAGGAGAGAATTTTATTTTCACTTAAAATTCAAGTTATTCTTTAAAAAGATAGATGCATTTTTTATTTTATTTTTTTTGCATTTATATTTATTTATTGCTTCATTGCTTCTTTGAAGGGACAAAGACATGGAGCACAGTGTGATAATGAAAGCACACTTTTAAATCTATCTTTCTTTTGTGTGTTTTTATGTGTTTGACTTGCACACTATTTATTTATTTAATTATGTATGTATGTATTGATGTATTTATTATTTCACATTGTTTATGAATGTCATTCATTGTCTTTCCCTTAAATATGCCTTTTAAGTAGGAGTCATACTATGTGCTATTATTATTATTATTGTTTTTAAATTGCATTTCAAAAATAATTCAGAACAATTTAATCTTAAGCATAAAAATAATTACAATTAACCTGATTACATGTAGAGATGAATATCTTTATTATTCCTGATTAATATTTAGGCTGGATTGAAGGAAGATTAAATATCACATGATTGGTTCTGACATCATTAAAATACGTATACCATTGAGGAAATCTCCCAGAAGCTGGTACCGGCTGTGGCTACAGTCTTGAACTGTTATAGAATAAATGAGGATCGGCATTTTTCCTTCATCTTTCTATAAGAAAACAAAAAAAAAAAAAGATTGTGCATCAATATGAAGTTTCTTTGGCTCAGGGCGTCACTATGCACTGTTACTGAATATAAAGTAAATCTACCTGTATGTCCTGGAGCTGACGTTGTAAATCCATGGAGGAGCCACAGTTATACTCAATGCTCACCGACAAAAAATCCACCTGATGAAGCAGTTTTATATTAAATAAACATTATTTTTTTTGTTTGCTCATGTTGTAAAATATGCTGTGGATGCAGTTTTACTGTACGATGGCTATGAATGAGATGAGGCAACTTATCACAGCGTGGCCATAAAAATGGGATTGTCTAGACATTATTAGCATTTATGTCAAATTTTAATATAATGATCAGTCTAAGTATCTGAGTCTGGATCTTTAAAAGCTAAAGACCAAGTCAAAAACCTTGGTGTTCTGATTGACTCAGATCTGACATTCAGCATCAGATCAAATCTATCACAAAAACATCTTCTACCACCTAAAGAACATCTCCAGAGTGAAAGGTTTAATGACTCAGAAAGATCAGGAGAAACTGGTCCATGCTTTTATCTCCAGCAGACTGGACTATTGTAATGGTCTTCATCAAACATCTACAGCTGGTTCAGAACGCTGCAGCTCAGGTCTGAACCAGAACAAAGAGGTCAGAACACATTAGTCCAGTTTTAAAGTCTTTACACTGGCTCCCAGTCAGCCTCAGAGGAGACTGTAAAGTTCTGCTGCTGGTGTATAAATGTGTGAATGGGTTTGGTCCAGAATACATCAGTGAGATGTTAGTCAGGTATGAACCCAGCAGGTCTCTCAGATCTATGGACACAGGTCAGATAGTGGAGACCAGAGCTCACAGTAACCATGGTGATGCTGCTTTTAGTTGTTATGCTGCAAAGAAGTGGAACAAACTGCAGCAGAGCTGAAGTCAGCATCACATGTGAACATTTTTAAATCAAAGTTAAAGGAACTATTTTTCTCTACTGCGTATGATTGAGAGAGATTTATGGTCATGTTGTTGATGTCATGTGTTTGTTGATGATTTTTATTGATTTTACTGATGATTTTAAACGTTCTTATTGATTTTAAACAATTGAATGTTTTATCATGTAAAGCACATTGAGTTGCCTTGTGTATGAAATGCGCTATACAAATAAATTTGCCTTGCCTAAGTATGAATACAGTAAAGAACAAAGGATATGAGTGGACTTTTGGAGTCATTGTGCAAATTTTTTCTATTGTTTTGTTTATTATTTCTCATTTTGTGTGTTTGTCATTGTTTTTGGAGTCATTTTGTGTATTTTTGTTGTTTGTATATTTTTCTCTTAGTTCTGTTTTTTTTTGTTGATATATTTTTTATCTTATTTTTGTGTATGTTTGTTGTTGGTTTGTATGTTTTTCTCAAATTTTTGTTGTCACTTAAGTACAGATGTGTTAAAGTTTAATGCACACCAACACAAAGTAAAGTAAACTAACTTACTTTGACTTCAGTTTTGATGTGAGATCGACCAATCACGTCCCTCGCTTTCATCCCAATGGACAGACCTCTCCCTGTGAAAAAAAAACAAACTTTCATTACATAAAGACATTTTCATCCCTATTTGTTGAAATGAAAAAAATACTATTTTTTACTCTTGAAAATATATGCTTAATAATAATAACGTAAAACTTCTTGCAGTCTAAAAAAACCTATTGTATCGTATCGTCATATTGATGACAATGCTGCACACCCCTACTATATTCCATATTTGGTCCCTGAGTGAAAACGACCTTCCTGATACGCCACTGTTATCACTGATTGGTCCAGGATAAGATCAATAATCTGCATCGGTCGATCGTCTGTTCTTCTTGCTGTCAAAGTGTTTTTTTGTTGCTATCAGCTGCTCATAAAGTTTTAGATAAATTACACACAAGTTTATCTGTTCATTATCTGGTCGATCCTCGACCTTTTCGGGATCGTGCAAAGTACTGGTAACCTTGTGTGTCAGACTGGGGGGTAAAGGCAGGGTCCACGGCAGTGTGTGTGTGTGTGTGTGGGGGGGGGGGGGATGCTCTCAGAGGCATTTAAAAACATTTTAAGATGATTTACGTTGGAATAAAAAGGGTCTTGAGTGAGAATAAACTGGTTAAGCCATGCTACATCAGGGCCCTAGCTACCACCCCCTTTAAACACAGTGAAAATGGTTCGACCCGCATGTGCGTCTACTGTGGTAGGATAATCTGAACTGTGGATGTGACGTTGAGCATCAGATAAACAGCAGCAGGAAACCATGTCTTTCCTCAAGAAAGGAAAACCAGTTCAAAAACACAGAGAAATAAAGGAGAGGGAGAGAGGGTGAAACAAGGGAAATCAACTGTATATAATATAATATAATATATATATTTATATATATATATTTTTTTAGTTATACCCCCACCCCCCAAAAGATAGAAAGCCTCCCCTAAATTGTATCAAAAGTCACAAACAGAATATTCGATAAACCACTAAAATAGAGAACAATTGATTTATAAAATACAAACAATGGATATAGAGCATTAGGATACTGGCACTGTTTTTCAGCCTTGGGGTCGGGACCCCATGTGGGGTCACCTGGAATTAAAATAAGGTTTCCTAAAATGTCTAGTAAAAAAAAAAAAACCTCTGGTAAAAACAGTATTCTTCAAATACACATCACACACAATAAATATCAAATATCTGTATCTTGTACTTTCTCAAATATAAATCTAGTTCAAATAAAATGCAGTGTCACACTTTGACACTAATCGTGGCTATTTTCTGTATTTGTAAAACACTGAACAATAAACATGATCAGAAGTTCATTCTAGAAAAAACAAGTTCTGATGAACTACGGCAGGGCCCGCGGAACGTCCCCCCTGGGCCCCAAATCAATAATTGGGCTTTGAGCGTTGATGCGTACATATCCATAAATTATATCTACCAAATATCAGCCCGATAGTTCACGTATAACAGAGAAGTGATTTTAACTAGTTTACACAACAACAAGAAGAGAAAGAGTAAAGTGAGGGTGTTTTGAGCTCGGTAGCCCCGCCCTAAAAACTGTCTCTGGGGTCGTTGGACATCTGTGATGTTCAAAATGGGGTCATGACTCAGAAGTGTTTGGGAACTTCTGAGAAAGCTTTTATAATAAAAATACTGGTTTAGTTTCCAGAGTTTGAAATGGTGGTACCACTGTGATCATGTGATTGATTGATTAGTTTCTCACCTTTGTCTGCGTAGCGTTGATGGTAGATGTCATAAATGTCGTTATGCAGTTGAAGAACATCGACTTCCTGTTTTTGGTCCCAAACGTCTCCGATGTCGCCCAGTGTCACCCACATGTGTCCAGGTGCTCCAAACTCCTGGAAGGCGAACTGGGCATACTGGTGCCACCTCTCCTGTAACTGGGGGCTCTCCCAGCCCCCGTACCTCAACTTGAGAGCGTCTGGAACCGTCGACCCATGAAGGACCAGTAGAGCTTTGAGTCCTGCTTCCTGGATCTGCTTCAGTAGAGTGTGGTAACAGTGGACCACGTCCTGTTGGGGGTCCCTGGGGCTCCCTGAGGGTAGGAGCTTCTCCCAGGACAGAGGAACTTTAAAGTGGGTCACATCTCTGCTGTGAAGATACTGAAAGTACTGCTCAGAACCATCAGGTATGGGCTGAGTACAGTCAAAGACCTCCTCCTGTCCTGGCTCTGGACCTCTAAAACCTTCCTTTTCCAGAGGTCCTGCCAGCATCACAAAGACCTCCTCCTGTCCCACCACATCATCAGAACTCTGACACACACACACACACACAACCAACACACACACAACCCACTGCAGCTTCTCCATTGTTCCTGGAGGAGGATGAAGAGACCTGGTGCATGGACGTCCACGCAGTTCTCAGGTCCACTTATTGCTCCTGGCACTACTTTATGACTGTATGATATGGTGTGAGAGACTTTGGACCCACATGGGTCATAACTACACCAACAACCTGAAGTTACATCTGGAAACAGGAAAATATAGGAAAGATATGAATTTATTCCACTTTAAATGACGAGCATGGACCAAAAAAACACAAACAACAGGAAACGTCAACATCTTAGTTTTTAAATCTATATTTTTTCTTCAACTTTACATAGTGATAATTGAAGAAATGTGCAGTTTATTTTAGTTTATGAGTTCAAACGGTTTGTAAGAAGGTTTTTCTTTCATTTTTTAAATATATGTATATATATATATATTAGTTCAAAAATATTCTTGACAATTTAAATAAAAGAATAAAAATCTGTATTTTGACTAATGTGTTTTTTTCTTCCTCCAATGTATTTGAAAAGCGTTAAGTGCGTCATTACATCACAATGTTTGATTTGAGTTTAAAATAATTAATAAATAACTATACTTACACCCCTACAAGCGTCACATTATGAAAATTCAGATCATTTAGAAAAACAACCAATCTGAGCATTAATACACAAAACAACAAAGGGTTATAAAGTGATTTTGTGTCATTTTTCCTCCATTAAGGAGCTCATATTGTTTATTACCAGGATTACATTAAAAATGTTCAACAGATTCTAACATTTGAACTAAAGATAGACTTTAGGTTGATCATGTTTGTTTGATCAGAGGGTCACATGATCAACGTTCATGTCAGCGTTTAGAATAATGAACGATCTGAGCATTAATTAACAAAGCGTTTTTAAAGTAATTTTGTGTGTTTTTCTGTCATTCTGTCTGTTTGTTGTTGTCTTACTTGTTTTGATGCATTTTGTGCATTTCTGTAATCCTTTTGTGTATTTTTACTGTAAAATGTGTTTTTTGGAGTCATATTGTGTATCTGTCATTTTTGTGTATTTCTGTTGTTTTGTTTGTTAGTACTGTGGGTTTGTGGAGTCATTTTTTTGTGTGTTTTTCTAGTCTTTTTGTGTATTTCTTGTAGTATTTTCTGTTATTCTCTTGTTTTTTTATTTTCCTGCAATGTTGTAATTCTTTGTGATTTTTTCATGTATTTTTGCTCTTGTTTTGTGTATTTTTCTGTCATTTCTGCTTTTACTTTTGGGGTCACATAAAAAGGGCAGAATGTGGCCTACGTCTGCTTTAGGCCCTGGAAGTTTTTGTTGACTTTTTAAGGAGATACAGATCAATATATTGATTCTGGATCAGTTTGAAGAATAGAAAAATCTCTTTTTCATTATTGGTGAAATAGTTATACAGTATCTCAATTCATAATTGACTGATCTTTATAAAATTGGACTCACTTATGTCGCGTTGGTTCCTCGTGTACATTTTAAACAATGTTCACCCAAAAATGGGCGTGTCCACACATTGTGAGCTACTGTATGTTATTAATAGGGATATAAATGTGTTCCAAGATTAATGTGTGAATGATCATAGAACCATGATCAGGATCATTGATCCACATAACTGATAATATGTGGAAAAGAGGAGAATTAGAAGCTTAGCAGAGGTTTAATGTAAATGTTTGTGTCTTTTTGAAGCATTTTTGTGTATTTGATCTTGTTTTTGTCTTTGGAGTCATTTCTTCCTCACACACAGTTTATTTTTCACATTATTTTTTTTGTTGGCTATGAGCAGGTTCACATTAAACTGGTTCCCTTTCTAACCAATGACTCCTAATGCTGGTCTACACTTACATATGTCTGAATATGCAAAAATCTTTTAAAATTGACATTTATCAAATAGAATACATATTTTTGAAAAAGAGTCTAATCCTAAACCTTTAAAAAAAAGCCTTTATTTCAAATTAAAAGTGCTTTGCGTGGAGGAATAGGGTTAAAAACAAACATTACATGGTTAATATAGTTCCTAAAATAACAATAATAATGATTTTAGATTTTGAAAGATTAATTAAATTTTAAATCTGGTCCAAATTTATGTAATTTTATTCCAATTCTAACGTGTAAATGTCACCTTTGAGCGTCATTGTGCAACTCTACTCTTAATGCTCATAAAGGTATCTCTATTATGATAAGAAATGTTTATTTTATGACTCTTTGTAGGATGATAATCTGTAAACCTGCTATCAGACATTTATTTGCATGTTATTCTAAAATGATTAGGGGAAACTTTGCAGCCTTTGTGACCTGTTTTTGTTTTATAATGAACTCCATCAAACCATAAAGACGATGATGAAACTGAGGAGTGAAGGAAAGTTGAAGACAATAAAGTTCTCTTTGTGTGTCAGATAAACTATTTATTATTATTATTATTATTATTATTATTATTATTATTATTATTATTATTATTATTATTATTATTATTATTATTATTGTTATTATTATTATTATTATCTGTTAATACAATGATTGCTCATTATTTTAAATGCTGACATGAATGTTAATAATTCAGCCTCTGATAAAAAAAATAAATCACATTTTATTCTTCCATTCTGCTCTATACCAAGTCATGTCCACTAGATGGCGCCAATGTCTGTTTTTTTCACAAAAAAGTAGATTTTATAGATGTTTTTTTTCAATAATAAACAATATGACTCATTGTGTAACATCATTAAAATAACATTATAATAAATTTAGCTTATTTTTAGGATTGTGTCAATAACTAAAATCTATTCTATTGATATAAATCTAGTCATTAAGTCCCACCCTCTCTTATTAACTTATTAGTCGCTGTGCTTAAATAAAGTCAGCCCTGATTTAAGTGAATGAAAACAATAAAATATTCTTATTCTAGTTTCAGTCTGTGTTGGTTTTTGTTCATACTTTGTGTTCTTTTACTGACATTCTGTGTGTTTTTATTGTTATTTTGTCTCACCTTTGTGTCATTTTGTTGCATTTTTTATTTTTGGGATGCACAGTAGTTTAGTGGTTTGCACGTCCACCTCACAGCAAGAAGGTCCTGGGTTCAAGCCCTGGGGTGGACATTTAGGTCCTCTCTGTGTGGAGCTTGCATGTTCTCCTTGTGCTGCGTAGCCTTCACTATGGCTCACAATCCAAAACGTGTGTGTGTGTTGCCCTGTGATGGACTGGCACCCTGTCCAGGGTGCACCCCCGCCTAGGCAACGACAGACCCCCATAACCCTGAAAAACAGGAACAAGCAGGTCTGAAAATGGATGGATGTTATTATTTTTTATTGCCATTTTTTCTGTCATTTTGAGTAATTTTGTCAGCATTTTGTCCACTCTTTGGAGTCATTTTGTGTGTTTTTGGATTATGTTTGTATGTTTAAGTGGTTGTATTTGTGTGTCTTTGTTGTCATTATGTCATATTTTTTTAGTTATTTATTGTACATTTTGTTATGTTATTTTTGGGGACTTGTTTTGGGAGGTCATGAGTGGCTCATGTTTGTATTATTTATTATATTTAGTTTGAATGAAGGATTCTGTCTCATCTCCATCTCCAGGCTGCGTGTGTTTGTCCTCTTTGGTGCTGCTCGTGTTTACATGAGGGTGGTAAAGTGCACACATCTGGTGCTTTTCTCCATGCTGTTAGAGCCTGAACCGCGTGTTTCCACTGATAGGTTAATCAGATGCTTGCTGGGTGTGAAAGTCTCCCTTTTGAGCCATGAAAGGCCGATGATGCTGATTGCAAACACCTGCTCACTAATTTCCTCTAATGAAAGTGTGAAGAGAAAGTGATGAAAACACATGGTGATGCTACATTATGAATTACACATTACATTTTAGACTCAAAACTAATGAGTTTGATTGTGACGAAGAGGTGGAGTGTTGCTCTTTATGAAAGTCTCATTGGAGAAAAAACAGAAAAAACATTATTATTGAAGAATTGTGTGGGAGGGGACGACTACTGTACTACAAAATAAAACAGAAAAATAATCAAACCACAACAGGAATCCACAAAACTACTCCAATTTACAGACAACTACCACAAAAATACAGAATAATGTTCAAAACGACCACAAAAACCCACTAAAACAAGTCCAAATAGACACAAGAATACGACAAATTCAGAGAAAAATATTCAATGCAACAACCAGAATACACAAAACTGCACCAAAATGTAGACAACTACTAAAGAAATACAGACAAATATTCAAAAATACACAAAAACATTATAAATGATGACAAAAATACACAAAACTACTCCAAAATACAGATGGCTACTGAAGAAATACAGACAAATATTCAAAATGACAACAAAAATGTTCAAAATGGCAATAAAAATACACAAAAACGACTCCAAAATACAGAAACCTACAACAAAAATACACAAAAACAAAAATACAGAATAATATTCAAAACAACAACAACAAAAAACATCAAATACTCCAAAATACAGACAACTACTACAACAACATGGACAAATATTCAAATTGACCCAAAATATAGAAGAATATTATAGAATGACTCCATAAACACAAAATAATAGCATAAATCAACAAAAAATAAATCATGATGCTACATTATGAATGATGCAGTCGAACATTTTGGACTAAAATCTAATGAATTTGATTGTGAAGAAGAGGTGGTGTTGCTCTTTATAGGGAGGGGACTGTACTACAAAATAAAACAGAAAAATACGACAACAGAAATCCACAAAACTACTCCAATTTACAGAAAACTACTACAAAAATACAGAATAATGTTCAAAACGACAATAAAAACACACAACCCTACTCCAAAATGGAGACGACGACCAAAGAAATACAGTAAAATGTTCAAAATGATGTCAAAAATGCACAAAACTACTCCAAAATACAGACAACTGCTACAAAAATACAGAAAAACATTCAATATGAAAACAAGAATAAACAACAATACTGCAATATACAGATAACTGCTGAAAAAAAATACAGAATAATGTACAAAATGACCCTAAAAACATTCAAAATGATGACAAAAATACACAAAATTACACCAAAATACAGACGACTGCTACAAAAATACAGAAAAACATCCAAAATGACAACAAAAATACCTAAAATACTCCAAAATACAGATGACTATGATAAAAACATCGAAAAACATTCAAAATGACAACAAAATAGTTAACAAGAAGTCCAAAAAACACAAAAACTAACTAAAAAATATTGAAAAATATTATGGAATGACTCCATAAACACAAAATAACAACATGAATTAAATAATAAAAACACATAGTGATGTGTTGCTTTCTTGCTGGGAAACGGTATGAAAGTGTCACTGGAAATACCAGAAAAAACAACATTATTATTATTATAGAATTGTGAGGGAGGGGACGGTTGGACCGGAGCCACTGAGAGGGAGGACGGATCATTTTAGTCCAATAATAGCAACGTGATACTGTACAAATGTTTCCATCTGGACGTTGGATCGCTCTGAAAAGATGAACCCCAGGATTTAGAGACACACACACACACACACACACACACCCTCTGTCAATCATCGCTACTTATTTATCATTTTGTTCATTTGTTTTACCATTTTTCTGAACCTCTTTCAAGAATAAAACATTTTAACCCCCCCTTCCCCCGCAATAAAATTTCAATAACATTTATTTTATTTATTATTTTTTACTTTACTGGAAAAGGTAAAAACTGTGACTTTTCTGGTTCAAAACTAATAAAATGAATATAAAGAATGACTGAAATGAGAGTGGAGCAGGAAATTGAAAAGAGGGCTCCTGATGTTTTCTCTGAGCAACGTGCACGCACCACGTGCACGCACCACGTGCACATGTGCTTTGTATGATGGTCCACACAGACCATTCATACATTTACCTGCTTTTAATGACTCACTGTGATCTTTGGAGGAAAGGAACTCATTTACGTCTGTAATTGTCTGAACTACGGCTCTAAGTGTGCGATAAATGACAGATTACACAATTAAGTTTGTGCGGCCCCCCAAAGTAAACACATGTAATTACAGAAAAATGCAAAACTAAGTAGAAAATTAGTCCAAAACACAGACGGCTTCTACAAAAATACTCAACAATTAGTACAAAAAACACACTAAACAACAACAAAAATAGACAAAATTCTCCAAAATACTGACGACTACTACAAAAATTCAAAAAAATATTCAAAACAACAAGAAAACACAAGATGACCAAATTACAGGAAAATATTCAAAACATCATCAAGAATAAGCAAAACTACTCTAAAATACAGACAATTACTAAAGAAATACAGAAAAATATTCAAAATGACAACAAAAATACACAAAAAAAGAGCCAATGGAAAAGGCTAACATTATGCTAACATTAAGCTAACATTATGCTAACATTAGGCTAACATTATGCTAACAGTAGGCTGACATTATGCCAACATTATACTAACATTATGCTAACATTAGGCTAACAATATGCCATCATTAGGCTAACATTATACTAACATTAGGCTAACATTATGCTAACATTAGGCTAACATTATGCTAGCTTTACGTTGACATTATGCCAACGTTAGGCTAACCTTAAGCTAGCATTATGCTAACATTATGCTAACATTAGGCTAACATTATGCTAACAGTAGGCTGACATTATGCCAACATTATACTAACATTATGCTAACATTAGGCTAACAATATGCCATCATTAGGCTAACATTATACTAACATTAGGCTAACATTATGCTAACATTAGGCTAACATTATGCTAGCTTTACGTTGACATTATGCCAACGTTAGGCTAACCTTAAGCTAGCATTATGCTAACATTAGGCTAACATCAGGCTAACATTATGCCAACATTAGGCTAACGTTATGCTAAAATTAGGCTAACATTAAGCTAACGTTAGGCTAACATTATGCTAACATTAGGCTAAAATTAGGCTAACATTATGCTAACATTAAGCTAACATTAGGCTAACATTGTGATAACATAAAGCTAACATTATGCTAAGATTAAGCTAATATTAGGCTAACATTATGTTAACATTAGGCTAACATTATGCTAGCTTTACGCTGACATTATGCCAACGTTAGGCTAACCTTAAGCTAACATTATGCTAACATTATGCTAACATTAAGCTAACATTAATATAACGTTAGGCTAACATTATGCTAACATTAGGCTAACATTATGCTAACATTAAGCTAACATTATGCTAACATTAAACTAACATTATGCTAACATTAGGCTAACATTAAGCTAACATTATGCTAACAATAGGCTAAAATTAGACAAACATTATGTTAACATTAGGCTAACATTATGCTAACATTAAGCTAACATTAGGCTAACATTATGCTAACAATAGGCTAAAATTAGACAAACATTATGTTAACATTAGGCTAACATTATGCTAACATTAAGCTAACATTAGGCTAACATTATGCTAACAATAGGCTAAAATTAGACAAACATTATGTTAACATTAGGCTAACATTATGCTAACACCAGTCCTAATGAGTCACTCACTGACTCATTCACTACTAAATGTTTCCTCTTTTTCACATCAGAGATAAAGTGAAATTAGACGTTGTTGACATTTAGACAAAAATCTGCATCTTTTTCTGAGAGGTTTTATTAATCTAGACATGAGTCATCAATCATGAGTCATCGATTGTCAAAGACCTTTGCTGTGTGTGTGTGTGTGTGTGTGTGTGTGTGTGTGTGTGTGTGTGTGTGTGTGTGTGTGTGTGTGTGTGTGTGTGTGTGTGTGTGTGTTTTAGGGTTGGTGTCAAGTATAATTGTAATCGCGCAATTGATAATTAATTACGATTATGGCATAATTGTAATTGTAATTTTAAAAATCTGTTGCTGTCTTAATTGTAATGAAATTGTAATTGAGTTTAGATAATTGATTTTGTAATTGTAATTGCCATAAAAATTCGATAAAAATTGTCAATCAGAATTTAATGCAAAACTGTGGAACCTTGTTACAGTTCTATGTACAGTTCTACACATATGTAGTTAACAATTATTAAAATATGTTTCATATCAAGTTTTCCCACATTTCACCATTAAAAAATTGATTAAAACCTATATTTTTATTGATTAGGAAGCTTAACTGATAGATATTGGATTTTAGTGTATTCTACAGCTAATTTAGGACCCGTTAGCATTAGAGATGCTAACAGGAAGCTAACACAAGAGGGAGGTTAACTTTTATTAGGTAATTTATTTCAGGCTCAGTAATTGTAATTAATTGTAATTGAAGTTAAGTAATTGAGAACGTAATTGTGATTGACTTTCTGAGTTTCCTAACATACACCAAAACTAACATTGTTACTGTAATCTTAGTTGATGAAAGATTGATTGGAACCTAAACAACCTTTTAAGTGATTAGCAGAGAACGTGGAGACTAGATGTTGATGAAAATGAACTTGTAGAACTTTAAAGGAAAATTAAATCTGATGAAAAGGAGGATTGTGTTCTTGTAGCTCATAGAAAGTTTGCATCACATCCCATAATTAGCTTTAGTTGGTTTTCTACGCGCTTACATCATCCTGCAGTGGTAAGATGGGGCTGATGTCAAATTACAAGCAACAGATGCAACAATGACCTGTGATTTCTATATTTTAATTTGTGTTCATTTGTGTTGCATTAGTGTCATTTTGTGTATTTTTTGGTTGTTCTGTGTATTCTTTCTGTAATATTGTGTATTATTGGAATTATTCTGTGCATTTTCAAGTCATTTTCTGTGTTTTTGTGTAATTTTCTGCATTTTTAAGTCATTTTATGTATTTGTTTTGGTTGTTTTTTGTATTGCAGTAATTTTGTTAATTTTAATGACATTTTGTGTGTTTTTTGTGTCATTCTGTGCATTTTTGTTTCATTTTATGTATTTTTTGGTTTTTCTGTATAATTCTGCAAGACGTTTGTGTATTAATGGAGTCATTCTGCGCATTTTCGAGTCATTTTGAGTATTTTTTAGTTGTTCTGTGTATTTTTGCACAAATTTTTCTTCATTTTTTAAATCATTTTGTGTGTTTCTGCAGTAATTATTTGTATTTTTGGAGTCACTTTGTGTGTTTTCGAGTCATTTTCTGCATTTTCAAGCCATTTTGTGTATTTTTTTTAGGTCATGTTTGTTTTTACTTCATTCTGTGCGTTTTCGTTTCATTTGGTGTATTTTTTGGTTTTTCTTTGTCTTTCTGCGGGAACTTTATCTATTTATGGAATCATTTTTACCTTTTCCAATTAATAAAGTTAAAAAAAAAATATTTTTAGCCATTTTGATGAAATTTTATTGCAGGGTTGCTGAAAAATGGTTAAACAAATGAACAAAATGATAATAAGTAGCAATGATTGACAGAGGGTGTGTGTGTGGGTGTGTGTGTGTGTGTGTGTGCGTGTGTGTGTGTGTGTGTCTGTGTGTGTGTGTGTGTGTGTGTGTGTGTGTGTGTGTGTGTGTGTGTGTGTGTGTGTGTGTGTGTGTGTGTGTGTGAAAACACCACTGTCTGCAGATATAAAAACATCTTTTAAAAGTCTGATATAGGAAAGGAAACACTTTCATATTTAAAACATTCCGTGCATTCATGACCTTTGAATGATTTTTGTATGAGTTATGAAGTCAATAAATTATCATTATTCATTAGTTTTCCTGCTGCTACGTCCACAAACACGAGCATTACTTCCATTATGTTGATTATGTAGCCTTTGCCCCGCCCTCTTTACACAGATGTAATGAAATGTGTGACTTACTCTCCCATTAATCCAATAAATGAACAAAACACCACCTGATCAATAAGGTCATAAGTCATTTTAATTTATTTTCTATTTGTTAGTTTAATGTTGGCCCTGAGCCACACATTTCATTTAAAATGTCACATTAAAAATATCAATAAAGACATTTAACTATTGATTTAATGTGAAATGACTTGTACTTCCTACAGACAATCTGCACACAAATGTATAATATTTTTATGTTTATATTGACTCTGTATCGTCTCTTTATTTTCATGACGTTTTCAACAGAAAACAATTAAAACAGTGTAAAGTGATTTTTTTAAACATTCACTCATTTATATTGTGTATAATGTATTTCATTTTATTCAATCTTTAATCCATAACAAAAAAAAAAAAAAACAATTAATTTGAAAGAATCTTTGCAACAAAAAAATAAAAATATTAATTACAACAGTAAACATGCATGAAGGATGAAAACGTTTTCTGGTAAAGAAACACTATAAAAACAGTGTCTACAGGACTCCATATCCCACAATGCAATGCAGGACACTACTAGTAGACAGCTTTTAGTCTACTCTAGTGCTGGTAAAGCCAACAGATTCACTAGTAGACCTAATGTAAATGAAGTAGGAGGGATTAAAACCAAATCCAGCTCCCTGATTGGCTGTAATATTTTCTGAAGCAAATGGCAAGCCTGAATTAGTTTCCCCGCCCCTTTATTCGTATTTACGTCTAACTATAAACATAAACTGAGTAGATGGTTTCCATAAAAAAATATATTACCTATGATTCCTTTAATGCAGGGGTTCTCAACCTTGGGGTCGGGACACATTGGGATGGGGTCGCCAGATGCCTTTAAGAATTCTTTTGAACAATTTGAGCCCATTTTTGTTTATTTTTACCATTTTTCTGCAACTACACCAAACTTTCTATATTTTAACGTATTTTCATTCACTTTTCTTGCCATATTTTTGCTCCTGTTAATGTATTTTTGCTACATTTCTCCCATTTCTGACACTTCTACATCACATTTCAATGACTTTTCTGCACATTTTTTCCACTTTCAAGACATTTTCAGCACTTATAAACCCTTTCCACCATTTTTCCACCTAATGTCGCATATATTGACCCCATATTGTCACTTATAACCTCTTTTTCCCATATTTCATGCATATTTTTTTTTTTCAATTTAACCACATTTACGATTAGGAATGCCCATATTTGCCAGTTTTAACTAATTGTTCCAATATCAACACTTGGAACCCTTTTAGTCACTTTTAACCCATTTTATTTCTGATTTCAACAAGGATTAATATATACTGTAGAGCAAATGATAATAAACTTCCTGGATAACAGTGAATATTGTGCTAAAAAAGTTGACAACCACTGCTTTAATGCACTTTACTTTATTTGCGTCATCATCACTAACATGGTGCAAATGTTGCTTTTTAAACATCTTGTAGAAACCTCCCAGTAGTCAGACAGACAGTAAAGTGTCTCAGCTCTAGAATCAATGATCTCAGCAACATTTGTGACACAAACGACTGAAAATGGGGGAATTCTTAATGAAATTACATAAATGCACAAACACGCCCTGTTAGCTTTTCCTGCTTCTTCTGTGGGTGGCTGAAAATCTTCAAATTAAATCAGATAATGGCAAAGAGGAATATGATTAGATTATGACGAGTGAAAGACTGTTCTCTGCACAAATCCAAGCCTTTTTCCCTGTTTATGGTGTGAGCTACGTTAGCTTAAACTCAGTGTGTGTGAATGTGCTAACGTAAGCTTATCTACTGAGATAATGCTCAGCTCTCTGAGGAACGCCACGCTAGCGCTGGACGGCTCAGAAGAATTGATCTTCCCGTCATAACTTGTAGCAGGAAATCTATCCTCTGCTGTCAAAGCATTATTAGCATGGAGGCGTACAGCGCCGCACGCCTGTGTGTGCTTCCGGAACATCTTGGATTACTCCAGAGCTCAAATAATATTACCAATTAATGTTCAGAAGAAACGCTATGGGGCGAAGATTGGAAAGTTGCAAACCCTAAAATTTAAAAACTGCAACTTTTTGCAACATTTTGCAACAAAACTCTTTTTTTGTTACTTCTGACCAGATTAACAGCAATATTTGTGAATTTTCCCCCCCCCCCCCGTCAATGTTAAATCTAAATGCTAAATATAAACATTAGTGTTAAATATAAATGTTACATTTCAATACAAATGATCAATGTAAATACTAAATCTAAATCTAATTATTAAATGTTAATCTAAATGTTACATTTAAATATGAATGTAAAAAAATCTTAAATGTTACCTCTAAATCCAAATATTAAATCTAAATGTTAAATGTTCAATCTAAATGTTAAATGTTAAATGTAAATCTTAAATGTTACATATAAATCCAAATACAAAATCTAAATGTTAAATCTAAATCTAAATGTTAAGTCTAAATCTAAATATTTAAAAATGAATGTTAAATAGATGTTAGATTTAAATTTAAATGTTAAAATGTAAATCTTAAATGTTAAATATAAATCCAAATTTTAAATCTAAATGTCAAATCTAAAACCATATCGAATTGTTACATCTAAATGTTGAAGGTGAGATCGTACTTTGGTACTTCTGGTGAATTTGCATATTAGTTAAATATTTAGTTTCACCTTGACATTTATATTTAACATTTCGGTTTAACATTTAACCTTTAGGTTTACCCTTTAGATTTAGATTTAACATTAAGATTTAACATTTACATTTAACATTTACATTTAACATTTACATTTAAATTTAACATTTACATTTAACATTTACATTTAACATTTACATTTAACATTTAACATTAAGATTTAGATTTTGCATTTACATTTACATTTAACATTGATAAAATATTTTTAGAAGAAAAAAGCTTCACAAATTTCACAAATATTGCTGTAAATCTGGTCAAAAGTAACGTAAAAAAAAAAAAAGTAAATCTTCATACATTTTTTAAACGTATTTTGTTGCTAAATATTGCTAAAAGTTGCTGTTTATTTTAACTGGCACAACTTTCTAATTGTCACCCATAAAAGGCAGAAACAGAAGTTTAGTGACGTCTTACCGAGGTCTGGCTTTGTGTTTCTGAACAAAATAAATACATTTTCTGCTTTTTGGATGAAATTCAGAAGCACTGGTGAATAATTGAGTTGTGATGACTTCATGGTCACAGGAATCATTCAGGAAACTATGAGCGTTTAGTAATTATAGTGAAGAGCACAGAAGCAACTTCTGACACACTTTCATTCAGTCGAGTGTGAAACATTAGAGTAAAAGCACTTCTGAACAAATCTAAAAACATTTTAAATCTTTCAAAGACAGAAAACCTGTTAGAGCTGAAGATGGAGGGGCTGCAAAAAACAAAACAACAGATTAAATATACTTTGAATTAACAATAGGACGTCAATCAGATTATAATAGTCCTTAAAAACTTCTGCTGCTGCTGTTGCTGTTGCTGCTGTTGCTGTTGCTGTTGCTGTTGCTGTTGCTGTTGCTGCTGCTGCTGCTGCTGTTGCTGCTGCTGTTGCTGTTGCTGCTGCTGCTGTTGCTGTTGCTGTTGCTGTTGCTGTTGATGTTGCTGTTGCTGTTGCTGTTGCTGCTGCTGCTGCTGCTGCTGCTGCTGCTGCTGTTGCTGCTGCTGTTGCTGCTGCTGTTGCTGTTGCTGCTGCTGCTGTTGTTGTTGATGTTGCTGTTGCTGTTGCTGTTGCTGCTGCTGCTGCTGCTGCTGCTGCTGCTGCTGCTGCTGCTGCTGTTGCTGCTGCTGTTGCTGCTGCTGTTGCTGTTGCTGCTGCTGCTGTTGTTGTTGATGTTGCTGTTGCTGTTGCTGTTGCTGTTGCTGTTGCTGTTGTTGTTGCTGTTGCTGTTGCTGTTGCTGTTGCTGTTGTTGCACCAAAGCTAGAAACGCAATACGTTCAGGTTTAATTGACATTCTAGAGAATCTCATCTTATCTTGTCATTTATTTATTTTTTTAATTTCTTGACTTATGTTGATTTCAACATAATTTCTCATATCATTTTTTTTAAAGTTTCCTGTGTTTTTGTTCTTGTTTTGTGTATTTTTCTTCCCAATTTTGCATAGTTTATACAGTCATTCTTGTGTATTAAAAAAAATAAATATTTAGTGTACTTTGTTGTTATTTTTTGTTAGTATTTTTGTAGCCGTTCTGTGTATTTCTTAAATGTATTTCTCTTCTGTATTTTTGCCATATTATTTGTATTTTTAATCATTTTGCATATACTTTTGTAATTTTTTCATTATTTTTACAGTCAGTTTTCCAAATAATTTTGAGTATTTTGTTGTCATTTAGTACATTTTTCAGTGTTTACAACAAAATGTCACCTTTTTTTTAGAAATTTTGCAACTTTAATCTTGTAGTGGCCAGATTTTATTCCAATGTGGCCCTAATACGCATCATAAAAATGTGATTAAAGCTACAGAAATAAGAAAGTGGGTGGATAGCGTCAAAGGTGGTTTAAAAGTAAAAGTCTTTCCATTCCTCCCTGTATGAGTGCTTTAGTGTGTGGATTGGAGACGCTGTCATTAATGATTCTTTCATCACAGAAGAGCAAATGTAACGTTTCCATCTTCCAGCAGAAAGACTTTCAATCAGCAGCAGAAATAAAAGAGGTTTTAAATGGACGAGGAGGAGGTGAGTCACAGTGACATTTCTCCGTCTAATGAAATGTCTTCATACACTATGTATAATGTACTCTATCATTTTATCTCTAACAGACACTTACTGATGCTTCAGCTCCACAGGGAAGATTTAGACCCAGTGTTTCAAACAATTAAAGATGTTTCACAGGTTTTACATCAGCAATGTTTGTTTTTAACTTTTAGTCTTTATGAGAAATATCCACATGAAACCAAGGAAAGCAGAGTAAAAGGTAGAGATGATTTAAATCCACTGTATATCTGTAGATTATTACAGATTATTGACCTGAACACACCACTGTATTTTACCCTCAACTTTTATCACAGCAAGGCCATAAAAATGTGATTTCTGTCTTATCTGAGTGTCACATGATCAACATTTATGTCAACTTTTAGAATAAAGAACAATCTGAGCATTTTTTATGCATGTTTTATGTTTTTGTTCTCATTGTGTATATTTTTTCTGTCATTTTTGTATATTTTTGTGAATTTTCTGCATGTCTTCAGAGGCATTTTGTGTGTTTTGTTCTTGTAATTTTGTATATTTTTCTTTCAGTTTATATGTTTTTGTAGTTTGGTGTGTTGTTTGAGTCATATTGTGTGTTTTTCTACTACTTTTGTGTGTGATGAGTCATTTTTGTTGTTGTGGACCTGTTTATTTTTGTTATTTTTTAATGTTTCTGTCATTTTTTTGTGTTTTTGATGTCAACTGTTTTTTTGAGTGATAATGTAAATTTTAGATATTTTGAAATCATTTAGTGTATTTTTGTTGTCGTTTTATATATTTTCTCTAATTTTTATGTTTTTGTTGTTGTTTTTTGGGTGATTTTGGTGCATTTTTTAAATTTTTTTTAACTTTTTTAATGTTTTTTCATCTTGTGTTTTTTGATGTTTCATTTCCTAAAGTGTTGTTGTTTTGTGTTTTTTGAGTGATTTTGTGTATTTTTGTTGTAGTTTTGTGTACGTTTTTGTTTTTCTTGTTGATTTGCATATTTTTGTTCTTTTTTAATGTTCTTGTCATCTTTTGTGTTTTTTGTATACATTTTATATACAGTATGTATACATTTAGTGTATTTTTGTTTTCATTTTGCTCATTTTCTGTTTGTAGTTTTATGTTTTAGAGTTATTTTGTGTATCTTTGTTGTAGTTTTTTGTGAGTCGTCTTTGTTTTTATTGTTGATATGCATATTTTTTTGCAAACATTTAATGTTTTTATCATCTTTTGTGTTTCTTTGTAAATTTTATATATTTTTTAAGTAATTTCGTTCATTTCGTGTTCATTTTACACGTTTTTCTGTAAGATTGTTTATTTTTAAAGCAATTTTGTGTGTTTATTTTGGGGGCCACACAAATTTAGACCTAGGGCCCTCACTTGGCCCCCGAGCCTGAGGTTGCCCATGTCTGATCTATGTACATATATCTTTATATACATGTGTGTATCTATGTGTACAAAGCTCACATCTATATCTAACATTTACAAACATTTATTTTTTTATTTTTAACATTTACAAACATAAACGACTCCATTCACAAAAAGTGACGTCAGCGCTGAGCTGTCAATCAGTGCCTCGTTAGGCCCCGCCCCCC
The DNA here is from genome assembly GCF_900634775.1 of Gouania willdenowi. Lineage (NCBI taxonomy): Eukaryota > Metazoa > Chordata > Actinopteri > Blenniiformes > Gobiesocidae > Gouania > Gouania willdenowi. The sequence goes on from NC_041064.1 coordinate 2,934,356, forward strand.
GCAGGCTGTCAGACACGTGACCTGGTCAGCATGGCGGAGTGAATGAAACAAACCATGGCAGAGCTGCTTCTTTATTATCAGGTGGGATTTATTCACTTTACTTTAACTTTCTTTAATTTACGTGTTCACAGCAAAATGACTGTGTGCGCGTGCACGTGTCACTTTCCTGCTTATGAATATGAATATTATTCTACCGGTGTTGCGTCAGGAATCATTGTATATATTGTTTTATATCAGATGAAGTTGTTCCACAAACTTCTAATGAGAACATGTTGAATTAATCCTGAACTTAATAATCAGTGTTTATTAGGGCTGGGAACACATGCTTTAGTCCTGATTCGATTTTCCATGTATTTTGTAAATCTTCAACAGTATTTATTAATGTTGAATCAAACACCTCTAAAAACTATATAATAATAACAGAAAAAGAACAAATTACACGACATAATTATAATAATAATAATAATAATAATAATAATAATAATAATAATAATAATAATAGATAGAAAACTAATAAAATAAAAAAATAAAATTACAAAGATTGGAGTTGTAAAATTATTCATCTTAGTTTTGGTCAACAACATTTATTTTAAGTGACAATAACAAAACTGATTATTTAAAAAAATGCTGCATATATGAGGAAAAAATATAATAAATCAATACCATCCAATATCAGGTTGATCAATAATATTTGAATCCTTAAAAACGCTTTATATTTTAGTCGACTAAAACCTTAATGTCATTTAGTTGACTAAACTAGACTAGAACTAAAATAGCTAATTTTCACTAAAACTAAGTTGTATTTTAGTCAAAAAACTAAAACTAAATCATAATTTGTGGTAAAATATAATAATAAAATAATATTTTTCCAAAAAAATGCAGGTGACGTTTATATTCAGTGTCAGATTGCATAAATAGATAAAAATAGTAAAACAACAATATTGTTTTCCGTTTCAGAAAGTTCATTGTATAACGGCGACCATGCAAAAAAGGACGGCCTAGTTTATTTATTAATATTATACGTTATGACTTATTGACACATTGGATCTAACTACGTATAATAGATTTAATTAGATTCATGTGTATTGCCTGGTGTCTGGCGATACATCCCGATATTAAAGTATAACTGTGATTATTGTGATTTTTTTATTATATACTGTATATACGACTTAACAAACAAGTAATGTGTAAATTTGTACATCTTCATGAGAACATTATGTATGAAATATATTTTATTGCCATATTTTACCTTCAAGACATTAGCTTTAACATGTGCCAACAACTTAAAACCAACTTGTACTGTTTATGCCCAGAACAACAAAAAAAGCAGAAAGTTAGTATTTTTTTCATTTTATTTTATTGAAAAACACAAGCTGGTCAACATGTCCAGGTTCCAGCTCTTCTTTATACAGTTACAATGTCTCCTCCTGGTTAAATAAAGGTAAAAACAAAAGCCGATATGGATGCATTTAGAATCGACGTAATATCGCGATATTTTGCCAAATGAATTTTTTCCAACACCCCTACTCGTCAGTGAAGTCTTATAGTGCTGCATGGTTGTGTAATGTTGAAAACGTAAAGGAATGTTCAATTGAAGAAGTTAAAAATAGACTTGGAGATGATTTGAAATGTTTTGTTTGACATAGTTTTCTGTGAGGTAATTGAGTTATTTCCATACCTCTCGTTGTTTTACTGGTGTAAGCTTTTCCTCCCTGGTTGCTGCTGCTGCTGCTTTCACTTGCTTGTAAAACTGTGGCCCCACGAGAACGAGACCCCAGCAGCTCTCACCACACGATGTAGGACACGCTGCTTTCAGCTCTTTGAATGGACGTGATCCAGACACTGTGGATGAAAACACAAAGACTGAATGTGGTCCGTGATGCTGCTGCTGTTTCTAAAGTCTCTGATAAACACGTGTACGAGAAGAATCGTTTTATTATCTAACAGTTCAGATCAGGACTTTCTCACACTAGGAACAGCTGTCTAGTATCGTGCTGTGTTGACGCCTGAATATCCTCCTCTAACCCTAAACCTTATTTTTTCTTTCAACATTTATTCATTCTCACTTCACTTTGTACTTTTCTGTTTAAATGACTTTGCTGACTATTAAACGTCCCAAATCATACCAAACATGTTAAATATGGTTAACAATTGGAGCCTATTTTTGCTTATTTTTACCCTTTTTCTGCAACTACACCAAACTTTCAATATTTTAACATATTTTCATCACTTTTTCTTGCCATATTTTTCCTCCTTTTAATGCATTTTTTCTACATTACTCCCATTTCTGACACTTCTACATCACATTTTAATGCCTTTTCTGCACATTTTTCCACATTTTTTTCACTTTCCAGACTTGTTTAGCACTTATAAATCCTTTCCACCACTTTTCCACCTAATGTCACATATGTTGGCCCATTATTGTCACTTTTAACCTCTTTTTACCATATTTCATGCTTATTTTTTTGCCAATTTAACCACATTCATGATTTCTCATACCCATTATTTGCCAGTTTGAACTAATTGTTCAAATATTGGCACTTTTAACCTTTTTTTACCACTTTTTCGGGCCGTTTTTTGTCCATTCTAATTTGCAACTTTTAACCATTTTCTGTGGTTTTTAGAATCACCACCTTTCCAACTATTTCCTGGATAACAGTGGATATTATTCAGATAAATATTTTTGCTCTTTTTAATGCATTTTTGCTACATTTCTTCCATTTCTGCCACTTCTTCATCACATTTCAATTATTTCAATTATTATTTTTCAGCACTTTTCCACATAATGTCACACACTGTATGTTGACCCATTATTGTCCCTTTTAACCTATATTTTCACCATATTTCATGCTTATTTTTGCTAATTTAACCACATTCATGATTTGTCATGCCCATTATTTGCCAGTTTAAACTAATTGTTTTGGTCCACTCTAATTTGCAACTTTTAACCAATTTCTGTGGTTTTTAAAAACCCATTTCACCACCTTTTCAACCATTTTTGGTCACTTTGAACCATTTTATTAGTGATTAAAACAAGGATTTCCATCTTTAAGATGACTATAATAATAATAATAAACGTTCCTGGATAACAGTGGATATTATTCAGATGAATAAATAAATGTGGTTATCACAGATTCATAGAACAATAGACCATCATTTTACTGACTTTATGGATGGACCCCAAAAATCTCTCCCCTTTATTCCCCCTTATATAGATGGTCCTGTCTCCATATGACTGTTCTTCAATGTTCATGTCTGTGTTCAACCACCTTCAGCTACAGTGGGGGTCCCCGCTCTCTGGGACCTTTATTTTGAAAAGGTTGAGAACCTCTGTGTTTAATAGATGAATGATGAATAATGAGCAGGTTTAGCTCAGTTTCATTGGTTCTTTCTTCGAGGATGAAGCTTTTCTGACTTTTTGAGCTGATGGAGGCGGAGCTGGCTCTGAGAACGCTCGCTTGTTTATGGACGTTTTGTGGATGTTGTCGCTGTAGAGGTTTTTAATGGGATCACTGGCGTGCACCGGGACAAATAAGGTGACGGGAGCCTGCGATGCACAGACATTATTTACCCAGCAGGAATGTGTTGTTTCCCTTCATCAAGCTTTTTTTTTTTTTTTTTTACTGCATCTTTGTTCTCAGCCTGTGTTTATTCATGTGTCCGTCTCTCGATTACACACAGTGTTACACACAGTGCGATACACAACAAACGCTATCTGTATCACACTTAACAGGAAGTGAATATACGTCCACCACGGATCAGCCGTCGCTTCCGTTTCTGCGACACGTTTACGAGGCAAAGACCAGTTGTTACTCGACCTTTCATCACCTGACTTATTCATGCACGTTATTAAAAGAAAGGAAGTGGGCGTTTGTCCAGAGCAGCAGTGAAACGAGACAAGAGGAAGATTGAAAGCCGTAAAAAAGGGAGGCAGAGCTTCTAATGGGCGACTATACAGAAGCTCTCAGCCTCGACTGATGTGATTTGAGGCTCAATGAATTCCTGTTCTGATCCTCGTGGTTCGCCCAATGAGTTCATAGCTGCAAACCACTCTCCCACATTCATCTCCCTTAGACCCCGTCCTTCCACACAACTCAAATAATCAACCCATTTTAGCTCCTCCGTGCGTTGCCAGGACCTTGTCCTGACTTTGAACCCAACCTGGCGCCCTCAGAGCCGTCGGTAAGTGGCTGGCACTGCAAACATGGTGGACGTTCCATTGAGTTGTTGTATCAGCATTAGTCGTGGTACCTGTGGTGCAGAGGCACACTCAACCAGCAGGGCTGTGTAAACCACCCCCCACATTATCACACTCTAACTGGGCACAGTCGTCCCCTGGTAGGTGGAGTTTGGATGCAAATGTCAAATTATCCTCTTGGTAGTACTTTGCTTTTTTCCAGCAAATGGAAACCAAATTAAATCTTCTGTTGTTTGTGTTAATTGCTGCTGGGAGGTGAAATAAAGCAGCTTTTTCCCTATTTCGGAATTACAACAATACACACTTCTACAGTAAAAGTGTTTCTTTTGTGAATTAATCCAAACTCCAGCTGAAAGTTCTCATATTAACTCATCATCGTCAACGAAACAGTCAACTCACGATATGATACGATATGATACGATATGATACGATACGATATTAAAAAAAACAAAAAAAAATCCCAATGAAGTAAAAAAGTAGCTGTGTTTCCATTACAGTTTTTTTCAAAATAAAAGCAATATTTCTAAAGTTTTGACAAAGTCTAATGTGTCTTTGAAGCTTGTGTTGGAGCCTGGTATTTGTATAGTTTTTCACATCTAATAATTTAGTCTAAAGCTAAAAAATGTCTCGGTCTCCTCGTCTGTCCACACGTACCGTGTCATGCTTTCTCAGGGAGAAGTGGTCATGTGACCAGTTACATCACGTCCTGTGACCAGTTACATCACGTCCTGTGACCACGTGTACGCGTAGTTTGAGGTTTGGCCCTGTCGACCCCCTAGTGGTCAAAAGTTTTCATTACAGTTTTCAAAAAACACAGTGACTAGGAAATAAATAAAAAAAAAACAGTGGATATAAAATGCAAAGGTTTACAAAATAAAACCAAGTCAAATAGTTTTAAAGGACCAGCAGCCGATGACTTTGGACCCTCCTACTTCCCGTAGCAGCTCAGAGCTTTGTTTACATGGCGGACCCGTGGGTGCTGCGTAGACTCATAAGTCTGTCGTTTGTAGTGATGCACTAAGAAAACAAACGTCTGAGACAGAGAACGAGCAAACCCTGCGGTCAGTGTGAGCTTGTCTGGATATAGAGTGGTGCTGTTCTAATCTACGCACCCCTACGTCCCCCTGGCTGCCACGGGAGTGTGCACGCTTTCAGCAAAGGTGGAGTTACGTTGTTAGAGACTTTTAATACCATCATCTACATTGTTGGACTTTTAAATGCTTTTTAATCCCTTTATTCTATCCAACCTGCATCTAACGTCATGATTCACATCTGACAAACTCTATCCCTCCATGTTAAAGTGTATCTCCCATATTAAAGCACGTGCTGTATCAAATTCAGACATTTTCTTCAAAATATATTAAATAAGTCATAAATGTATTCCTTAAAACATGTAAAAAGCCATTCAACCATTTATAATGTCATTGTGGAGCTATGAGCTTCACAAACTGTGTTCAGGATTTAACGGGCGGGTCAGGAATCATCAGTGTTTGGAATAATCAGTAATCAGTAACGGGGTAATCTATAAATTACTTTTTATGGCGTTATAACGTCGTTAACGTTACTGAACATTAAATGTGGTGCGTTACATGCATTGATTGAATGGCTTCATACACAGCTGTAGTGAGGAGGTGGGTTAAAAACATGGTGAGTGATTGTGATTGGCTAAGGCGGCGTCATGTTTCATGGTAGCCAATCAGAGCCAGTGTTTTTACACACGTGCCACGCACACACACACTACAGATTTGATGACTCAGCAGAGATGGTGAGCGTGGAGCAATCTGATGAAAAGTTGACATTTTTAAGGTGACGATACAAACACTACTTTATATTAATTATGGTCAAAGACAAGAACGTACTGTACATGTGAAGTGTTCATTATATCCAGGAGTGAAGACTTTGTCCACATCTGTTGTAAGCAACTCAAATTTAATGAAGCACCTCACGACACACGCATCTAAAAAATGTGAATTATTTGACATATAACAATAACACAAATAGTTACTTTTCTTGGTAATGAGTTACTTTTATTATAGAGTAATTAATTACTAACTCACTTACTGTTTGGATCAAGTAGTGAGTAACTGTAACTAATTACTTTTTTAAAGTAACGTTCCCAACACTGGAAATCCTAACTACGTTACGTAACATTAGCATAAACTGTTTTGAAGCACACCAAACTCCAGCGGGCGCATAATGCACATATTCAGACTAGGGCGGAGCAGACGTTTCCGCTGACACCTTGTTTGGCCTGATCCGAGCACTTTTGGAGCTGCTTTCACACTGCTCTCTCTCATAGACACTGTACACGGAGGCGGCGCCATTCTCACGCGTGGGCGTGGTTCCAGCGCCTCTAACTGACACGCCCCCGGCGTCTTTTTACTTGTTTCTTTTTGTGCACCTTTGAGATTTATTTCACTGTTTTTTTTTTTACTTTACTTTAAATGTTGTGCCATGAAACAGCTTTTAATCAGCAGAAAACAGCTGATCATTTTAACAACTGTGCTGTCAATCAAATGCTGATGTCACAGGTTTAAAACTTTCTTTGACTTTGGTTCCCTGACATGGAAAACCCAAAGTTCCTAGATTACGTGCATGGCCTGGATTGGGCGTAATCGTGTGACTTTAACAAGTCCGTTCATCACACAGTCAACCCTCAGCTGCTCGTTTAACAGGAAAAATCCCATTGAAACGTGTGATATGATCCCAAAACATTATTTGTGAAACCTTTCATAACCTCGAGTTGGAGAATCACCATCACTTTTTGCACAAAATTTTGCGCAACGCAATAAAAACACACTTCAGATGAAGCTCTGCATTCATATTGATCACAGGATAACATGATTACTATTCAAAGCTTAACCTTTTTAACTTCATAATGTGCAGAATTCACACTTTATTGACATTCATTCATCAGTTTTCCAATAAAAAATAGTGTGTAAATGTGTGATGTTGTCCCAAAACGTGCATATGAGGTTTTTCTGCATCACGTTGGACCTGAAAAGCTAGAAATAATAAAAAAAAGGGTCCGAATATTGTTTTTTTGTGACAGAACTTACAGCCCTACACTTATTATTCAATCAAAAATACTTTTCAATCCCAAAAAAACTTTCATTAAAAAAAAACCTTTTCAGTCAAAAATAGTTTTACTTAAATTAAAAACAAAGAAAAAAATGGTTTTGAACGCAAAAAAAAAAAATATCAGCCCTAAAAAAATGCGTTTGAACACTTTTTTCTTTAATTGAAGTGAAAAAAGTTTTGAAGCTTTTTTTTTTATTGAATCATTTTGACACAAACTGGGGCTCAAATTTATTTTGCTTCCAAACAATAATTGCAATTTTTTTTTTTTTGATTGACATGATTTATTTTTTTTATTAAATAATAAAGACACAAATGTACGACTCATAATATGGCCCAAATAAAAAAAAAACCAAAAACATTTTCAATCAAAGAAAAAAAGTGTTCAAATGCATTTATTTGGGTCTCAATTTTTTAAGATTTTTTTTGCATTCAAACACTTTTTTCTTTCATTGAAAATAATTTACTTTTGATTTTATTTTTGATTTTTTTTTTTTTTTTTGTTGATTGAATAAAGAAACAAATCAAATCCATAACTAGTTCTGCTTTTATGAAGCTGTGTTGGTTCCTGGTTCTCGTGATGCCAACAGTTTGGTCATGTGACGTTCTCTGGTCATTCAGAAACTAAACAACGTATCCTCAGTTTTCTGCCGTGTTACGCTTGTAATCGCCACTACTTAGCATAATATTTACAAGCCTAACCCGACTTCATTACTTACTAACATGGAGTTGGTCCATCCAAGCCCACCTGCCACATGAATAATTCATGGTCAATTAGAGCTGAGAGGATGAAGCTATCTCCATGGAACAAGTGCTTTTCAATCATTCATTTCATGAGCTATGTAGGGCTTTCTTAATTGTTGTTTACTGCTCGCTATCTGACCACATGTTATTTTTATGCCGTCGTGATTACTCCCGGCAGCGCTCTGAGTGCTTGGGAAATGAAGTCCATTAAGGTGCCCTGAGAGCTGTTTTCCTGTCAAGCACCATGAAGCGTTTCCAGATTCAAATTTACTGGGAACGAGAACAATCAATCTCATGTGATTGTCGATGCCAGTCGATAAGAATAAAGTGCACGAGGAGGAGACGAGGGTAATGTATTTCATGACGCTGCAGCGTCAGAAAAATGTGAGTTTTATGGGAATCTCTGCGTTGTGCTTCAGTGCTGGAGAGAGAAGTTTGACTGGTACGTCTCAGTGAGGACGGAGGGTTTCACTGTAAAAATACCGTAGGATTCATGTACTGCTTTCTGACCTTAGATTAACACTTTAACCCTTCAGATGACTCCTCCCACCTCCACAACTCTATCAACACAGAGATTCACGTCATCAAAGCTAGATAAACATCCTAAACAGACACACTGTTCTTATGATGGACATGCACGCACACACAGACACATTAGAATAGCACATACTGTATTAAGTTTGGCCGATATTGGAATAATTGCAAAATCACAGACTATTCAGACTAATTTGGAAGTTATTTACCAGTACATTTCAGAACTATTGAGTACACCTAGATATAAGCTGCACTCACTTGATTATATTTATGATATTACAATATATTGTAGTTTAACCAAAGACCGTGGCTGTAACACGGCTCGTTACTAAAAGAAGTCATTGATCGCTGTGTTCCTCCTCCTCCTCCTGTCACTGAAACCACTGAAGTCGTTCTTCTTTGGTGTCAGAGTTGAACAGCGTCACCGTAAATTTCCACTGGATACGTCTCTGCTGCGTTACTGCTCCGATTTGGTTTTGCTCATATATACATACACACACACACACACACACATATATATATATGTTAATATTGCGCAGAACAAAGTGTAAACTATTACAGAGTATAAAAGTATAAATATTGCACAGTATGAAATGTAATCAGTGAACACACGTGTGGTTATGGTTATGGCTCTGGGGAAGAAGCTGTTCTTGAAGCTGTTTGTCTGAGCTCTGGCCGACCTGTAGCGTTTACCACAGGGCAACATGTCGAACAGCCGGGGTGAGAACTGTCCTTCACCATGTTTGTCGCTCTGTTCAGGCAGCGGGAGTTGTAAACGACCTTTAGGGAGGGCAGAGTGCAGCCGATGATCCTCTGAGCTGTGTTGATTACTCTCTGAAGGCCCTTCCTGTCTGCGTCAGTGCAGCGGTAGAGGTTCACCAGCAGCTTCTCATTCAGGCTGTTCTCCTAAACGCAACAACAAACAGATAAACAGGTGAAGTAACACGTCCTGTGAAAAGAGGTCAAGACAAATGTAAAGTACAAGACCCCCCCCAACAGAGACTACTGTACTTTCTTATCATTTTCCATTTAAGAAGCATGGGTGACATCCATACGGCGGAGTTTCCAGGGGCAGGAGCAGCATTGCCCCCCAGTAATCAAAAGTTTTCATTTAAGTTTTCCCAAATATACTCAAAAACACAGTGACTATAGAAATGTTAAAAATGGTGATATAAAATTCAAAGGTTCACAAAACAAAAACCAAGTAAAAAAGTTTTACATTTGACCCTCCTGCTTCCCGTAGCAGCTCAGAGCCTTGTTTGTTTACAACATGGCGGACACAGCGGGTGCGCCGTAGACCCAGAAGTCTGTTGTTTGTAGTGATGCACCGAGAAAACAAACGACTGGAACAGAGAACGGACAAAACCCTGCGATCAGTGGGTTGTGATCATCTACTGGCCCCTCCCCCGTGACAAAATCAGCATTCACTGGCCACGGGAGCACGTAGACAATCAGTGAAGGTGGAGTTACGTTGTTAGAGACTTTTAATGCCATAATCTACGTTGTTGGACTTTTAAATGCTTTTAATCCATATGGATCTTTTTATTCTCTCCTACCTGTGTTTAACTTAGTGATTTACAACTGACAGAGAGTTTATTATTCCATATTAAAGCACATGTGTCCAGTGAACATTTCAAGCTGCATTTTGGATTTATTTTGACAGGTCCATAATACAGCTTTCAAATTGTATGTTACAGAAATTATTATTAATAATAATAATAATAATAATAATAATAATAATAATAATAATAATAATTAATAAAAACAGTTGGACTGGTAAATTTCTTTGTATTCCTTATTTGTTCTATATATTTAATTATTATTATTTTGTGGTTGTCCACCTCAAGGATGAGCTTGTCGTCGTCCACGGTGTCGTCACTGACCTCTGAAAACCTCTTACCGGTTGACGCCTGGCCTGGCCCCGCCCATTATGACGTTTTGGTGATGTAGTTACTTGAAATACGATCTGAAGTGTTTTATTTTGAAAAGTAAGCAGATGTTTTAATGTTGAGTATGTGCTTAACTTCCTGTTTTGCTATATTTGCTCTGTGCTGAGTTGTGCTTTTTTTGTCATCTAAGAATTTTTGTCGTCTTTCTGCATCGAGTCAGTTCTTTGCATTGTCGTCTCCAACGTTTAATCGTTGATTTATTAACGCGAAGCTCCCACGCAGGAGCTCTTATTTCCTTTTTGAGTCGTCTTGGTAACTGCATCATACGCATTTCTTTACGTCTTTGCCGTGATGAGGGCGTGTGCATAACGCGCTGATCGCAATAATTTAATGTGAACAATTTCATTGGTTTAATGTGACGAGTCCCAATTTTTGTGAACCTTGAAAAAAATCAATTAAATAGCCGTGTCATTGTTTAAGCCGCATGGTTGAAAGCGTGGGAAAAAAGTAGCTCATAGCTTATACCTGTAGTTCGCAAATGACGATACTTAAAATCAAAATTCTAACTTTTTTAAAAAAAATTTTAAAGTTTAGATAAGTAATTTAGCAAACTTCTTCCAAGTCAAATTAATCGCAAACCATTTATTAAGTCAGTCAGTTTTATTTTGCTTATCTAAAAATAAAAAGAACACAACATCATTAAAGTTATGTGCACACTTGCTTCATAACAAGGCAGCACATCAGACTCGTGACTTCAATGTGTTTTTAAGGTAATAAATGATGTTAAAATCCTTCTTTATTCAGTCTTTCCAACCTTTCATTTTCCACAACTAAACAATAACTACAACTGTTTTTTTTCACAGCATATGCTGGCGTGGAAATTTTTAAAATTTATAACTTTTTCAGGGTCAACTTTAGTGAAGTTAAGCTAAAGTTTTTTTGTTTTTGTTCCAGCCTTACTTTAAAGCTTAAAGTCATTTGTTGAATCGGTGATGATGAATGTAGTTATACAGTTACTTATGCTTAGTGTATACAGTATATATATATATATATATATATATATATATATATATATATATATATATATATATATATATATATATATATATGTCCTACACTAATAAATACGTCTGGTTGAAGCTACACTGTTAATATTGGACGGTGCACACAGGCAGCATGGGGGGCAGCTAAAGGGCCGCAGGGGTCCTCAGTTAAAGACGGGAGCATCCGAGCAAATCGCCTGTATTAAATAGACAGTGAGGCTGTTTCTCGGTTTCTCGGTTATTCAGATTAAAACAACCCGTGCACATCTGGAAGTCCCTCTTGTGTCCAAGTGTGCAACAATTGTTATGACGGTATTGATTAAAAAAGGAAAAAAAACGACAGAAAATCCCCCAACGTTGCTGAAAACTGAACATAGGGGGCGCCATCGCTCTGTAGGGGAGCAACATCACAATGTCGGGGGCTCCTACACCTAACAGCGCTGGAGAGAACCCCGTTAATGCTTTGTTGCATTTTTCCAGCTCTTACTTGTTTTATCATATGGAGGGAGCATCATTATCACATAGACATATGGCACAGACAAAGACGTAGCACTGAGGGATAGAATGTGACCTACGCCTGGTTCTACTGTTTCTTCTAGGGATGTAACGATTCACTCAACTCCCGATACGATTCGATTCACGATACTGGGTTCACGATACGATTCTCTCACGATTTATTTTACAAAATGGGACTGTAGACAAATATTACTTTATTTTTTTGGGGGAAAAATAAACTACAAAATACTGTACTATTTTCCTTTTATTTTTCATTGTTAAAATAATCCCTTGATAAACTATTCAAAACAATGCAATTTAACTAAAAATAAATCTTGAATGAAATAAATAAGGAATAATACAAATGAAGAAGAAGCCTATTAATTTAAATTCTAGTTGTATAGTAAATAATGCAAAACTACATAATGGTTCCTTCTCTTTTTAAAAGTGCAACTGAAAATGTATTTTGTGACTTAACAATTGGACTTTAAAAAAAAAAAAAAAAAACTGTCTGCACTGTATTTACGTCAGATATTTGTTTGGACCAGCAGAGGGCGCTGGTAACCCAGTGGTCGGTTGGCATGCAGCTATCCTTACAGTGAAGAAGAGAAGCTTTGCTAGCAGACAGAGCTAATAGAAAAACCTGACATTTACAGATACTCACGTAATATTCTTATAGATATTCTTTCGGTGCTAAAGGGGTAAAGAATCATTTTTATGAACATGTTTAAGAGTAGATGGCGGCCAGAAAGAAAGTAGTATTAGATTCTGCCCGCCACCTACACTTTTAGACGAGAAGGATATATAGCCCTACAGCCCTCTGCTGTTTAAGAAAAGTACTGCGATTCAATTTTCAGCGCATCAGTGTGAACCGTGATACCTATGAATCGATTTTTAACTGCCTTACGATTAATCGTTACATCCCTAGTTTCTGCACTTTGGAAGATCAACGTCACATTCTAAACTTTCACCATCTACGATCGTCATAGGACACGCGGAAAATACGGCATTATGACACAATATACTCTCACATGCATGTTTTGGTAGAATCTCACACATGTTAAGCACAATATTTCCAACGTAAACGGGCGATTGAATGCGTAGCAAAGAAATGCAAATACAAATTTCGTGTCCTGAAATCAAAATATTCTGATGCTCGTTTTCCAAAGTTTGGATTAAGGCTGATAGTCGCACTGATTTAGTGGAAAAGGAAGACTTTTGAGCATTAAAAGTGATTTTTCTGCCATATTACGTTATCTCACAGAACAACAGTCCAGCTTTGATTGCTTAGTTCCCAGTGAGTTCCCTCTGCTCTGAACTCATTCATCCAACTGTAATTTAGTTGTTCAGAGTCGACAGCCCCCCCACAGAGAAAAGACGTGAGGAAGGAAGCACGGACACACTTAACCGAGGCCTCTGAGGGGCTTTTATTATCGACCGATGGCAGATCTCATCACTGCTTGTTTGTGTTGAGCTGAGCCGACACCTGCTGATGTCACAGAGGTGATGTTTCACATTAAACGCTCACCGCATTTACATTTTATTTTTCTAACACTTGTGGTTACAAACAACCCACACACGCATGTACGTACGTACGTACGGACACAGCCATGCACATAAATTATTGTGAGATTGAAAAGTTTTCCTCTTCTTCTGCTGCCTTGCAGGTGAGTCTAATCCCTCATAAGACCTCTGTTTACATTTCATTTTGGTTCTTTGCTGTAAGAAAAATGAAGAAAAAAAGCCTCTTGTTTAGACACTGACTTTCCAAGCTGACCACACAATCTGTGGAGGCTCCAGTTTGGAGCAGTCGAGGACCAAAAGTAATGGAACTGTTTGGAAAACGAGGTCGGTTTTGTCTGATAATTTAATTTATTTTATTCACGTTCTGTTGAAATATTAAGTATAACTCAATACACATTTATGGGATACCTGTGCTAGTCATGTTTATAACATCCATCCAGTCTGATTAATTACAGTTAAACAAAATACATGCAAATATAATTAAAAAGCTTTTCTGAGAATGTTCAGCTAATTGTGATGCGGGTCAGCGTTTTGCATAACCTCTGACCTTCCCATCATTTTTGTTCATTTTACTCATATTTTCTTCAATATTCTCTTCATTTTTTACTATGATAATTGTGATCAACTAGCGTTGCAATAGGGTGGAACAATTCTGGTAAATTTCCTGGGGATTTAAGATCAGGAATTTTTGGAAATATTCATAAACTTTTACATAAACTTTTGTTACAATTATTTATGGAAAAACCTTGAATTGGAGTAACTTTTAAATGAATTACTCATGCTGATAATTTAAATGTTGTTAAAGAAGCATGTTTTCCCTTTAATTCTTGTTATTTACCACGGAAAGTTTCCAGTACTTGAATTTAGCAACTTAAGTTGAAATTATTAGTTATTTAAAATGACTGGTTGATTCCAACAAATAGTTTCCATGTCAAGTTTATATTTTTAAACATTCAAACAATTTTCTGCTTCTTTGTAACCAACCCTACAATCAACACAAGGACATGTGTTGGAGCTACTTTTGACGTGTCGGGAGTTGTTATTACATCTTCGGAGCAGCCGTAACCTCCAGTCAGCTGAGAAGAAATGGCAAGAGGGAGAACCGGATGATATTCTAGTGATTCTGAGGATTTTTGGGTATTTTCATTGTCATTTTGTGTGATATTGTGGTTGTTTTGTGGGTTTTAAGAGTAATTTTGTTATTTATTTTGTTGCCATTTGGGATTTATGTATGTTTGTTGTCATTTTGTGTATTTTCGTTGTTTTGTGTATTGTTAGGGTCAAAATCTGACACAAAGTTCAAGAAAAAAACTGCTTAGAAACCAGGATATGAATGAAACCTGCACCGAACCCAGCAAGTTAAAGCAATTTAAAGTTTTATTTATCCAGGAACATTTGCTGAATTAAGTAATGTGAAATTCATCCTCATGTCTATCGTATTATATGAAGCTACAAGTTTCAGGTTTTCACTTTGGCTGTAATGATCTGATGAATCCATTCATCTTTTTAATATGATTGAATGTTACAAGTGTTTCGTTATATTTACAGGCCTGAGTTTCTTTTCCAGGTAATGTTTTTCCATCTTTTTAAAGTTAACTGACAAAATGCATAATTAGGAATTCATTCAATCTCACCTTTAGAGAAAATATTCCCCAATTCTAATCAACTTTTTCCAGAAATAGAAGTGTAACTAGTTATGAGTAAAGGGTCATTTTAAAGAAAGGATGTATTAGTTTGGAACATGTATTCCTTCATGTTGTCCTGTTGTGTTCAGAGAGTTTAGCTCCTGTTAGCTGTTTAGTCTTTACTCATTAATTTCCCCTCATGCGACACATCCTCATTGCTTTCATTCAAACTTCTTCTCAGAGCACTGAGGCCCTTTTTGTTCCACCAGAACTTGGGTGGCAAAGCCTGGCACATGCACATGGGACTTGGCATTTTGGAAACGGGGTTTATGGCCTTGGAGGCAAGACAGGAATAAACACACACACACACACACACACACACACACACACACACACAGCAGTAATCAGTGGTAGGTCCATGCTGGTGGGGGGGGTTCCTGCGTCACTAAATCGTCATGTATTGAAGCACAAACAGTGAGTGTTGCTCTACTTCTGGAGCTCTTTGTGCTTTTTAAAAGTTGTTTTTAAAGGTAGGATATGTTAACAAACCTCTGTAGTTCATCATGGGTGGTTCCACTGAGCAAAGGAAGAAATGTCTTCAATAGGATGTCCAGTTTTCACTTTTTAAATTTCCCAAATTCAGTTTCAGGGTTTCCCGTTGTGTTTCAGTTTCTTCATTTTTTCATGTTTAAATGAATTTAGTGGCTATTAAACTTCCTGAAATCATTCAAATAATAATAACAATAAATATAGGGATTTACCCAAACATGTTCTCTTTTTACGTCTTGTCCAGATTTGATTAAATAGATGAAAATGTCCGGGTTTCCCACGGACCCTGAACGCATCTCAGGGAACACTTTAATTTAAAAGACTGTACCTCTGCTAATATTTGCTCTATCCGTGAAATTCCACCAGTTTCTGAAAGCTAATGAGTTGCTCTTTACAGTTAGCATTATGTAATTACAGTAATTTTACTCACGGGTGATGGAATCATTAAAAATTCCGCATTGTTTTGACAAAATTGTGACTGAAAGAGACCAAATACTGGTGGATTTAATTTAAAAATGTCAGCAGGAAGATCCTCATGGTTGATAGAACTTCCATGGAGGTTCAGAGAAGCTTATCCTATAGGAAGTTATGGTCACAGTTATTCATGGAAGTATATATAATAATAATAACAAGCTGAACAAGAAGACATACAGTAAGTCATCAACATCCCCCGCTACAAAAACGGAACAATGGCAATAATTGTGCGCTTCTCATTTTCAAACTCCATCAAGGTATTGATACCCTGAAGCCACACACTGAATCTGGTTATCCTATCTTAAACAGTTTCAGACTTTAACTCAAACCTAAACCCCCTTCCACACTTAGTGGCGGCGGATAAAAAACCAGCCACCTACTTTGGATGAAGTTAAATTCGGAATGGCCATTTTCATTTGGAATAAGATATTTACAAGGTGATTTTTAATCTTTTTAAAGAGGATTTAATTTCTATTCTGAATTAAAGGGGAATTAAAGCTCTCACAGTGTCATTTTGTTGTTATAGCTTAATGCTAATGTCTGTATCTAGATAAAAACGGGTATGATTAGCACAAAGAACAGGCGTGTGTTTGACTTTTTGATTCAATATCCGGCGTTTGATCACTTTTACACCCAGATCTCTGATCAGCTTGACTGACTCAGAATTAACAGGAAGTTCTTCCACTTTTTAAACTCAAGTGATGCGGAACAGTGTAAAAATCAACCTATTATTAAGCTTTGGCCAAAAAACACCAATGTGCCCTGAATCTTGTTCCTCTTTTAAGTCTTTCTCTTTAATTCCTGTTTTTTTCTCTTCCTGCAGCCAGTTTTAATCCCTGTGTGATGATAAAGCCTCGACTGAAATCTACCAAAAGTATTCAACTAAGACGAGAGGCACAATGTACATCTAGGAACATTTGGACAGTGTATCGGTTCTAACGATGTTTCTGATGATAAAAGTGCACGTTTCAAGTCGTTTCCTTTAAAAATTACAGTTTCCATTTGGGAAAAAAAACCAACTTTAATGAGAGACAGTCAGACACAACAGGAGGCTTTTTACACAGAGCAATGGAAGTTGATTGGGGAAATAGGATTACTGCCTCGTTATTGCTTTCTGCAGCTTTCAAGAATATTCCATTGAGGTGAACTCATTACTGGATGAAACGTGCACACAGCGTGGCCTTCAGAGGAAATAAATGAGCATTTCAAAGCTTTACCTTTGCTGAGAGACGAAGCTCAAAGCGGAACAAGACGAGTGATGATGTTGTTGAGCAGCAATCAGTGGACATGCTAATGAAGGGATCTGTAGAGATATAATCCTAGAACAGAATGGCTTCTTCTGCAGTTCCAGCTCAGTTGTTCCATGTTATAGACTTTGCATTATTAGTGTGGAATGAGGGATTTGCTTTGTCATGAGCCGACTTTTCACCACCAGCTGTCACACTCGTACCGATATCCAGGATATCATTGATAGCCAGATTAAGTATTTGGACGACTTTAAGGATTAACCTCCATGAATCACATCTGCTCACAGTGTGGGGGAATGTTAAAGGGTCTCATTGTAGACTAGTAGTTTGGTTAAAGAGGTGCAGACCACTGTACGGGTTCAACAGGGGACAACATAGACAGTCCTGGGGGGTGAGGAGAGGGGGGGCGGGGTAGTAATCCTCCTCCCGCTTCATCTAACCAAACAAAACCTAAAGTTTTCAGCAGTTACGCAATCCACGTTAGAAAGGGCTCAGAGCTCCAGGGTCTCCCAGGGCACAGGGAACTTTTCCAGGCTGTAATCCTGATAAGTCGTGAAAGAAAGGCCTAAAAAGAGTGTGTGCGTGCGTGTGTGTGTGCGTGTGTGTGCTGCTCACTGCTATAACTTTACCAAAGGTACTGATTGGTTGAGTTGATGGGTTAAAAAAGACAATCGTATATCTCCTGTTTTATAACGATTATAAATCATTAATCCACATGCACATACTGTAGGGCTGCACAATGAATCTAATTCTTCTTCTCCCGTCTCGCTCCAACTACTCCCGCATTCTGCAACCGAAACCAACAAGTTTGGTCTCAAAACTGTTCAATATTTTCTGCACAATGTGCTATGTATTAGCTTTGTTTTAACTCTTCAACTTTTAAACTATTTAACCTTTTAAATTTTCATTATCCCATTCATTTTCCCATCCACACTGTCGAACTTCTGTTAGAAACCTTGTTTTAACTGTGATGTCATCAACAGTGATGATGTCACGACATTTACATGTATCGTCTATCACTATTTACAGTGTGGCCTATTGAATAGGGATGTAACGATTAATCGTAAGGCATTAAAAATCGATTCATAGGTATCACGGTTGATAAAGATTTCTGAAAATTGAATCGCAGTACTTTTTTTAAAAACCATCAGAGGGCAAGTGTAGAAGTGTAGGCGGCGGGCGGAGTCTGCTAATACTTTCTTTCTGGCCGCCTACTACTCTTAAATATGTTAATAAATGATTCATTACCCCTTTAGCACCGAAAGAATATCTGTAATATTACTTGAATATCTGTAAAAGTCACGTTTTTCTATTAGCTCTGTCTGCTAGCATAGCTTCTCTTCTTCACTGCAAGAATTTCTGCATGCCAACCGACCACTGTGTTACCAGCGCCCTCTGCTGGTCCAAACAAATATGACGTAAATCAGCGTAATCACGTTTTTTTTTTTTTTAAAGTCCAATTGTTAAGGCACAAAATACATTTTCAGTTGCACTTTTAAAAAAAAAAGAACTATTATGCAGTTTTGCATTGTTTATTATAGAACCAGAATTTAAATTAATAGGCTTCATTTTCATTTGTATTATTCCTTTATTTATTTTATTTAAGATTTATTTTTAGTTAAATAGCATTGTTTTGAATAATTTATCAAGGGATTCTTTTGACAATGAAATATAAAAGGAAAATAATACAGTATTTTCCCCCCAAAAAAATTTGTCTCCATTCCCATTTTGTAAAATAAATCGTGAGAGAATCGTATCGTGAACCCAGTATCGTGAATCGAATCGTATCGGGAGTTGAGTGAATCGTTACATCCCTACTATTGAATAATCATGGAAAAATAGGTAAACATTTCAGAATAGTTTGGGACCAAAGTGCGTGGGATGTCCTGAAAATGTATTGAAATGACATGGAACGACCCAAACACAGCTCTCACATACAGTAGGTGACGCCAGGACAGTTTATGTCCCAAATCTTCACTTTGGTCATAAGTTTTTCAAACAATCGTTTTCAAGGACGTATATCTGTGTTTTTGTGTGTACGATGAGACAAACCGTAGAAAACATCTTCATTTTGTGAGATATCCTGCTACATGTGGACAGGGCCTGACTTCTGTGTTAGCAGTTTTGATTCCACGTTGGATCACACGGGGTTAATACGTTCATTTCTCTTTACTGTAGAACCTATTTGACAGCTACGCTATAGAGAACAGGCAGATTGATTAGCACGTCTCACCCGTTGCTTTCACACTGTTATTCCAGACTGCCTGTCAGCGTCACATAATCTGTCAAAATAATGAAGGTAATCATAAGAGCGCTGTTGGAAATGCTTCACACTTCCTGTGTACCAACCTTTGCAGTAATAATCATTGTCATCTGATATTTGAATGTTTGAGACAAAGATGAATCAGTCTGTTCCTGTTAGCTGGATAGCTTCTAATGCTAATAGTGACAACATGTAGTGTCCACAGAGGGCTTATATATCTGCTTTAGGATGGAACATCAACAACAACCACACTTTCAGTCTATTTTAGTAAACAAGTCAGGATTCAAGCATTGATTGGTTTTGAAGTCGTAGGAGTTTTTAAACGTTAATGCTGCCACAGTGAAGGAGATCCGTCCAGATTATCATCAAAATGTTACAATGCACAGCATGACCATGCATGAGCCTCACCTGTCATCATGGCATGTAAAAGTCCCTAAGCAACACCCTTAAACCACTAACTACAAGATAATAAGATCATTCATGGTTTTTATTGACATTTTTTTAAAAAATATAATTCTAGAATAATTAAAACCTTTCTAAACAAATTAATGTTTTAATCAAAGCCAAAAATTAAATTTACAGTAATTAGAATTTATTTATTTTTTTACGTTCAAACTCGTACGATTTCAGTGCAAGAACACACAATATACGCAAAGATATATTCTTGCAAATGCAATTTAAAAATTAATAAAAGTAAAATGAAATAACTGCCCCTCATTTACAAATTTACAAATATAAAATTATGCTTAAAATTTGTGCATGTGACTCCAGAGGAGTCGGTGCCTCCCCAGTCATGAACCACACGTCACTACAGAACGCATACGCAAAATTAAATAAAATTACTCCGTCTCAATTGCTGTTTTTCCTTTTCAGGGTTTACACATTTATCTTTTTCATTTATGTTTCCTCATCTTTCCTTTTTAGACGATTTTACTGCTTTAAACTTCATGAAATCCTATCAAACATGTTAAATATGGTTAACATGTTTGATACTGTTATTCATCATCATCCTTTATGTCAGACTCAGGAGTTCATTTTAAAAGCATAGACACAATTAGTATTCACAACATAAAAGCACATACATATGATACAGATGGCAACAGTTATTATAAAAGACAAATATACATACCATGATTCATTTTATATCACACAAGATCACATCGTTAGCCGCACTGCTAGCCGTTAAACAGGAAACATCCCATGGAAATGTGGGAATGGTAATGGAAATTGGGATTATTTGTCTGTCTTTGACACATTCATTCACCTGTTTTTCAGTGAAAAATTAAGCGTAAATGTGGTGATTTTGTCCCATAATATGCACGTGAGGCATTTCCGTGTTGTATTGGTGTTCAGTTTTAAATTAGTTCTGATGAACTACGGCTGGGCCCACAGAACGTCTCTGAGCCAAATAGCACGTACTACCTTCCCGAGCATTCAGTGAAATGACTCGGTTCCACCGAGTAAAACAAATGAAATTGTGCGACGTAAATTATAAGAGAGGCTCTTGACATCCGCTCATAGAATATCCATGTCAAATTACAGCCCGATTCAATGAGCAATAACGGAGGGAGCAGTCATTTAAAGAATGGGGCTCCTGGGGTCCCCTGGCACCCCCGTGACACATACGGAGTAATGGGCCCCATTCATAAATTGGTGTGTGTTAATAATTCGGTACACCAACTGTCGCAATATTTGACTCACAAAAAAATGAGAAAACAACTTTACTGGAAATTGCTGAAAAAAGGGGGTTGGGCCCCTCGGGCCCCCTAATCAAATTGTGCGAGACATAATCGTACATTGGAGCGTCTCATCATATTCATTCATAGAGTATTCATACCAAACTGCAATCCGATCTAACTTCCGATTTAAGTAGTAATTTTTAGCTCACAAATAAATGAGAAATCGACTTTCTTTTTTCTTTCTTTTGGGGCCCCTCGGGGCACTCTTGGGCCCAAATCAAAAATCGGGCTCCGAGCGTTGATGCGTACACATCCATAGATTATACCGATCAAATTTTTGCTCGATCTGTTCTCGAATAACAGAGGAGTAGCGATTTTAACTCGTGTACACAACAAGAACAAAGTGTGGGCGTTAGAGTCTAGTAGCCCCGCCCCTAATGAGAGAGAAAAAAGAAACAAGTCAGATTTGTTTTTGTTTGTCAGAACGTAAATTCCCTTTTGCCGAACATTTTGTTGCCATCCAGAGAAAATTGTAGGCCCTATATAAATGTAACTTATTAATAAATAGTGATATATTTACTGTGCAGAGCTCAGAAAGTGTTCTAGAGATCACTGAGTTCATCATCAGTCACAGTTAAATGTGGCTTCGTTGTCCTTTTTTTTTTTTTTACACCATTAGCATAACATAGCATGCTCATTTCTCCAGCGTTGACATTCACTGGCTTATTAGAAGAATGGAACAGCAGCAGCATGTGGTAGCCTGGATATAAATGAGGTGGGCTGAATAAGAAACACGGCTCACGCTCAGCTGTGATTTTATCAACTCGTCAACAACTAAATAGTTGTTAGACTTCCAACGTTGGTTCATTTCTTCTTTCTCTGAGTTCAGTTTTGTTTGTTGCGGCTCGTGCAGACGCTAAAAAACAAAGCAAAATATTCAAAGATGAGACTTTAAATCAGTTTCAAACTAAAGGTTCAATCAGAAGTTTCAACTTTGGAGGCAGGACCCCATTTTGGGTCGCGTGACACTCGTAGAAGGTCGCCAGATGCCTTCAAGAAACGAAAAATATTTTTGACAATTTGAGCTGATTTATGCTAATTCCTTACCCTTTTTCTGCAACTACACCAAACTTTCATATTTTAACCCATATTTTTGCTCCTTTTAACACATTTTTGCTACATTACTCCCATTTCTGACACTTCAATGCCTTTTCTGCACATTTTTTCATTTTCAACACTTTTCCACCTATGTCACATATGTTGACCATTATTGTCACTTTTAACCTCTTTCACCATCTTTCATGCTTATTCTTATGTTTACGTTATGAAATCTAGAAAAAATGTAAGGGATATGATTTGATACGTTTAATGGCACGTTCACACCAAAGCGTCGACAGTGTCAGGTTTACATAGACAATAGACGGTGGACACTGCACGTTTTTTTTGAGATTTCAACCTTGTGACGTGCGTCCAACGCGGCCGACGCTAGAGTTGGGATGGTTAAACTTTTGGGGCATATCGTGGCGTGTCGACCAATCAGGAGCGTTCCCCAATCGTAACGTATTCAGAATAATGAAGGAAAAACACTAACCGGAGACAGAAACAGATGGACCGGCTCTTCTGATGGAATAGAGCTCCTGTAGTTGGGGTCCTGGTAGGAGATGTGAGCGCAGATGCAGGTCAGCAGGTCGTCAAACTGGGCACGGGAGAGATGGAAGTAGCGCTGAAAGTGACTCTCGTCCAGCGCCGAGGCACAAAAAAAGCCAAGCCACTCTCTGGATAATGTAGAGCAGATGAACGGGAGTCGGAGGGGGGCGTGTTTTCCATTCACCCACACTTCTCTATACCCTCTGACATCACAGTGCACACACTGAGTCACACCAAAATACATCTGACCAGAAACACCACCTTCTCATCACAATGTTCCCACCACTTCACAGTCACTGGGTGAATTATGAACGTAACTGATCGCCACAATATCATTCATTGTATGTAAGCCCCTCCCCTCAACGCTCTCTCTTCCCAACTTGTTGGAACGCACGTCAAGAGCATCTTCGACGCTGGTGACAAGCGTCTGAATCAATGAGCACAAGAGTCCAACTAGGGGCGTGAGGCATGATTTTGACGCTCGAAACGTGTTTGGTGTGAACGTAGCATTAAACTTCTTACTATTCCTTTTCTTTCACTTAAACTGAGATGCGTACGAATTTGAAGATACAAGATACTGTTTTTTTTCTTCTTGATGTTAATTTATTCTATTCTATTTAAAACTGTTTTAATTTGTCATTTATGGAAGCATTTTTTTGTTAATTCAGTTTTTCTGAATAATTAATTTTTTCGTATTTTTTTTTTTTCCCATGTTTTATGGACAGTTATTTTTCTTCTGTTTTTCCAAAAAACAGAAAAAAAAATTGTCAGGAAAAAAAAGGCCAAAAAAATAACATAATAATAATATAATATAATATATATATATATATATATATATATATATATATATATCTATTTTTTTTTTGTCAAATCAATACAATACACTTCCATAGTAATTTACAATGATTGAAACATATAATCAAATCAAATTGAATCAAATTAAATTGTTCCTACTTTTTTCCCCACTTTTTAGCCAATGTTGACGCCTATTTTGCAACTTTTAACCAATTCCTGTGTTTTTTAAAAATCCCATTCCACCTCCTTTTCCACTATTTTTGGTCACTTTTAACCCCATTTTAAACCAGGATTTCCATCTTAAGATGACTATATAATAATAAATGTTCCTGGATAACAGTGGATATTATTCAGATGAATAATAAATGTGGTTATCACAGATTCATAGAATAATGGACCATCATTTTACTGACTTTATGGATGGACCCCAAAAATCTCTCCCCTTTATTCCCCCTTATAGATGGTCCTGTCTCCACATGACTGTTCATGTCTGTGTTCAACCACCTTCAGCTACATTGGGGTCCCCGCTCTCTGGAACCTTTATTTTGGGGGTCATGGGCTGAAAAAGATCAACTTTTCCTCTTGGTGTTTTTTCCTCTTTTTAAAAATCTGTCACGATGATTTAGTCTTTGTGTCGGCGTTTCTCAGGCTCACTGTCATTCTCTCACGATGGCAGCGTGCGCTAACACCCTAATGAGCATCCGTGCAGTGACGAGCCACACAGCGAGCGTTTTACCTCACAAGCGATGCTGACACGTTGCGGAAAACACGCAAACGCTGGCGTTCTCCGTGGGAAATGCTTATTTAAGCTGACAAAGATGCACTCAAACAATTACCAGTAGATGGTTGATGGAAAACACGGCGGGTGCAGAAAGCAAACAACTTTGAGCCTGAATGAGTCCGTTTTAATTTCATTTTTTGTTTCTTTTGTTTTTTAGCTCCACCTAACTCCACTTTTATTCCTTTAAAATGCAGAAACCTAAACCAGTGCTCTATTTCTGGATACTAATAATAGACATTTATCCACTTTGTCCAATGTTTTCCCTCTCCACAATTGTATTATATTTTAAGAACAAAGGGCATTTTGTTGCAGATCTAATGAGGCTCCCATTCTGCTTTGTGTCTGAGGCAGACACGTGGTCGACTCATGCCAGAATACAACAACAAACAACACGCTCAAACATAGCAGCCAGAGTTTCTAGGAAAAGTCGTGTATCAGATTTCTAAACTCGGTAAAAACTTCAGACTGTTTGAATCCTGCCATGGACCGGCGCCCCGTGCAGGGTGCACGCCCCGCCTGGCGCGTGTTAAGACCATGTTGAACATGACACAGGAATAAACTGCTCACATCATGACTGTAGAGATTTAGTAAGGAGGCAAGGCAGGTGTTGGCCTGTTCATTGAACACTGTTTTAGCATTAGCTAGCATTAGCATTAGCTAGCATAGCATTAGCTAGCATTAGCATTAGCTAGCATTAGCATTGAGCTAGCATTTAGCATTAGCTAGCATTAGCATTACTAGCATTAGCATTAGCTAGCATTAGTAGTAGCATTAGCTAGCATTAGTATAAACATTAGCTAGCATTTGTATTATCTAGTATTAGCATAAACTTGACATGTGCCTAGCATTAGCACCAGCATTAGCTTAGCATTAGCTTAACAATTACCTTAGCATTTAACCTAGCATTAACATTGACATTTAACTAGCATTAGCATTAATTCAGCATAAGCATAACATTGACTTAGTATTAGCATTAATATAGCATTAGCATTAACATTAGCATTAGCTTACATTAACATTGGTATAGCTAGCATTTGCAATTAGCTAGTGTTAGCATTAGCATTAACATTAGCTAGCATTGACCTATCATTAGCATTAGCTAGCATTAGTTAACTTTAAAATCAGCCTGGCATTGTCGTGCTGAGCATTAGCGCTGGCATTAGCTTTACATTAGTTTAACATTACCTTAGCATATCACATCATTAACCTAGCATTAGCATTGACAGTAAACTAGCATTAACCTAACATTAACATTGGGTATTAGCCTAGCATTAGGATTAACTTAGCATTAACATAGCATTAGCCTTAACATTAATCTAGCATTATATTGGCATTAGCATTAGCTTGCATTAACTTAGCATTAGCATTTTGTTTAGCATTAGCATTAAGCTAGCAATAGCATTTGCTAAGCATTAACCTAACAAGAACGTAGCATTTTCCCGGCATTAGCACTAGCTTAGCATTAGCCTAGCCAATGAACCCTCCGTGAAATAATGCAGAAGATTTGATTAAAATTGTTGAAATAGTTGAAAGATCTGAAACAGTCTAAATAAGAAAGTTGAAAAACAAAAGTTATGACAGTTTTGTTTGCAAATATTGAATGTAAAAAAGTGGAGCAGCTCCACTGTAGCTGAACCAGCTGAAAAGTCAATGCATTAAACATTAACGAGTCTAAAAGTTGAAATGTTCCAAATGATAAAAGTACAAGCTTAGATCTCTGAAACTTTCTGAATATTATTTATTAAAATCAATGCTTCCTGCATCCTCACTAAAACGATGACAAAGAAATCATTTATATTTATTCATCGTCATGTTTACAGATGAGGATTAATAAATCAGGGCTAATGCATCAACCAATCAGCTGAAACCCAGTCAACTGTTGACATAGAGCTAAAAGCAAGCTGGATTTACACTGAAACCTCGTCACACGATCTGCTTTAAATCCTACAATGTATCATGTTTGTTTCTCACTGTATCTATATTAATAGTAATTAATGCTTCATACTCACTCAGCGTAAAAGACTGGATTGTGTTAAACAGCATTTTTGCTTATTTTTACAATTTTTCTGCAACTTTGCATTTCTGACACTTTCTCCATCATATTTCTATATTTTTTCTGCACATTTTTTTTTCACTTTCAAGACATTTTCAGCACTTATAACTGTTCTTCTACCACTTTTACAACCAAATTGTCTCACGTTTAACCTCTTTGTCACCAGATTTCATGCTTATTTTTGGCAATTTAAACCACATTCACATTTGTCATGTCCATTATTTGCCAGTTTAAACGAATTGTTCCAATATTGACATTTAAAACTTTTCATTACACTCACTTTTCCAGTCCGGTTTAGACAACTCTAATTTGCAACTTTTAACCAATTCTGTGTTTTTTTTAAATTCCATTTCACCCACCCTTTTTCCACCACTTTTGGTCACTTTTAATGTTATTTCTGATAATAAAACAAGGGATTTAAATCTTTAAGATGACTAGAGTATGATGCCCAAATAATACTAAACTTCCTGGTTAACCTTTTAATGCATTTTTGCTACATTGCTCTCATTTCATTCTACAACTTTTGCATCACATTTCAACGCCTTGTTCTGTCACATTTTTTTCACTTTCAAGACATTTTCAGCACTTATAAATCCTTTTCCACCACTTTTTCACCTAATGTCACATTATGTGACCCATTATTGTCACTTTTAACTTCTTTTCACCATATTTTCTATATAATTTTTGCCAATTTAAACCACATTCACGATTTGTCATGCCCATTATTTGCCAGTTTATACTAATTTCCCTACATTTTTAGTTTCCATACTCACAATTTGCATTTCACCACCTTTCTTGTCACGTTTACCCATTTTATTTCTGATTAAAACAAGGAAACATCATTAAGATGACTTATACTATGGAACAAATAATACTAAACGTTCCTGGATAACAGTGGATATTATTCAGATAAGTAAATAAATGTGGTTATCACAGATTCATAGAAGAATGGACCATCATTTTGCTGACTCTATGGATGATTACGGTCTGAAAAGGTTGAGAACCACTGGTGTATCAGGTCAAAGATCATCTACCAGCTCCTTTTTAAAGCTTTTTGACATAATTTAATCAACAAACATTATTTCCACTGTTTATTGAAACGACAGCTTTGGTGAAGAAATGAACGTGTCTCCATCTCCACTTACAAAGGTCACGCTGTAACAAAAGGGCCCACCAATTGAAGGCCCTTTTGTCATCACGACTACAACAAACAAAGTGAGCCATTCTCAGCTCTCTGCGCTGCTGCTGCTGCATGAAAACAAGCGTGACTATTTTAGTTGTAATTAGAGGAGGAAATTTGGTCTCGGGCCTGAGCCAATTGTTTGCTCTGTGTACGTGTGTGTGTACGTGTGCATTTGTGGGAGTGTTTACTAATTATTGTGTGATGATGCTGTAACGCCTGATAAAACTCTGGACACCCAAGTCTCATTCTCTGCTTTCACTGCTTGATTTTCCTTCTTTTACTTTAACTTGTGACGGTATTTTCTCCACTTTTTCATTTTTTTTATTGGACGTGAACCTCTTCGTTTACAAATAGCTACACCTTATACAGCCTATGACAGTGTTTCTCAAATGGGGGTACGTACGTGTAGGGGTACGTGATGGCATTACTGGGACTACTTGAGAGAGAGAGTGGAAAAGTAACAGATTAAAGCATAAAAAATATGAAAAATATGGCTAGTTTTAATGTGTATTTTTTAGTTAAAAATGATAATCATACTAAATATTAACAGCTACTCACAAAATGACAAAAAAAGAGAAAAAATTACTGTATGATAAAAAGAACAGACAACGACAAATGACACCAAAAACACACACTTTAAAAGAGAATAATACCATTACCAGCAACACACTAAACGACAAAGACACACTAAATGAGAGAAAACACACAGATCACTACAAATACGCAACAATAACATAAAAAAAACGACATAGGAAACAACCAAACACACACACACTCAGAGAGAATAACTTAAAATGACAACAAAAACACACACAATGATGATAGAAATGATCATGAACTGAAATACAAAGGTCAGTCTTGGTTCTACGTTAGGAGGGAGATGACCATAAATAATAAAAACTGAAGAAATAAATCTATTCAGGAGGAACTAAATACTGTTCATTCACTTATTTACAAAATGTGTTTTATCACTCATTCATTCCATCATTATGTTACTTTTCACACAAAAAAATAATAATAATTTGGTAGTCAGACATAATTCAAAAATAAGAGAAAGTTGTACTAGAGCCACTAATCTATGATGTCATCTTCACATTGAGGTTCTCATTTTTCCATTTCAGATTTCAGCGTTTCTGTGTCAGTTCATCTTTTTCTATTTAGTTTCTGTTTCATTGGCTTTCTCTAATAATAACATGTCACTACTTTCTTTTAAATTTGTTTTCCAAAATCAGTGCCAAACTTCTTAAAGTATAAATCCACCACCAGGTTTTTTCTGACCTGCCACTAGGGGGAAATTCTGCTCATGGGCGTGGCTCTTAGAGTGGTTAGGACACGCCCAGTCACAGCAGGCCCCACCCCCACAGCGCTGCCACTTCCACATAGAGCTAATAATTTATCAAACTGGTTCCTAGAATAATTACCATCAAACAAAAAGGCTGACAAGTTATTTTAGTCACACACAATCTTTTTACTTTGTTTAACTAAAGTGGTGTAGCGTTAGCATTAGCACCACTTGCTACATAACAAGGCATCATATCAGTCTAGTGATTTATATTTGTTATTGAGGTAACACATATTAATAAAATCCTACTTTAAGCAGTGTTTGAACGCCTCATTTCACACTTCTGCCCGTGTAAGCGCTTAATAATCTGTAATGTCTATAACGCTGACATACTGTCTGCTTTATCACAGACATATGACACAGACACGGCACCGCAAGAGTTAAAATGTGAACTACAGACGGTTTTATGATCTCTGTGATTTGGGAGATTGTCGTCATGTTGTAATCCTTAAGGATCTAATATTGTCAGATCGCACACCCTGGGGGGGGGTATGCCCCCCCACCCCTCCTAGTTGTCACGTGCAGTGATTTCTCGAGATGAGTTTTAGCCGCCGCCTTCTTTTTTTTTAGCCTGCACATCACTGACAGTGAGCTAATTACTAAACTAAAAAACATTGTATCAACGTGTCTAGTCAATGAGATGATCACTTTAGATGTGTTTACTGTGTTTATGTGTCGCATCTCTATGTTTGATCAATGCTTAATGGCTGAGGAAACAATAACACATATTTAAATGAGAATATTCATGATGGCATTTAGAAGAATTAGAGAGATTGAAGGTGAGTGTGGGTGATCTGGTCCATTAGCAGCTCATAGCTCATCTCTCCTTAAACTGATGAGTATTCAGGGGGTGACAGGGGTTGGGGGGGGGGTTAGTGCTGAGATGACAGTTCCTGTCAGCGATGGTCACAGAACCACCATTACTTTCATGTGAGACGATGGCTTAATTATAAGATTGGTTTCTAATATGGGGCCTTTCACAGTGAAGTGGAGCTGAGAGGCAGTAATTAGACAGAAACGACTGACTGAAGCAAAACGCTGTGAGAATATGGGTGGGGGGGGGGGGGGGGGGGGGGGGGGGTGATCCCTGGAACAGAGTCGTTTACTGCTTTAACACGTTTTTTTATTTGAATTGTGGTCGGGTAACAACATATCTTTTTCTCACATTTCGTCTCCACTCCTTCTTCACTCTGATCAACTGGTAAAGCCGCAGAAAATATGAAAGCGACAGGGACGACCCCCCTCATGCACGTTAGGGACAATATCACTCATGTATGTTTGCATTGTTTCACCGTAAAAAGAAGGGCAAAGAGCGGGAATATCAATTATGCACAAAATCTGATAACTACTGTAATATGTGTGGTAATTAATGTTAAATTGAGAAAATCTCAAAAATGTTTTAATTTCAAATGGTTATTTCTCAATATATGACTTTCAACAAATAATCCAACTGTTGCAGTTGTTTAGAAAATTCTTGAAGATGAAAACTTCACCTAAAACTACGCAGTGTTTAATTAATAAAGCACACATTTTAACGCAGCTATACGTACGACAAACAAACACAGGTAAAACATGTATTTTTAAGGGACGTACAGGAAACTCGTTCTGAGGGTTTGGAACTCATCGACACAGATATTGCAACGAGCGTAATCTGCATTTTGAAAAGCCAAAGATTATCTATCAAACACACTAAAAGGTAACGGAGTGGAGTGGACAACATGAAGGTTGGTCACAGCTGGGGATGGGATATGAATTTAGCGATTCCGATTCCATTATCGATACTGCTCATCGATTCAATTCTCTTACCGATTCTCACTGGGTGAGAGAATGAAATAATACAAATTGATTTATTTATTATATTATCGTTGTCTCTTTAATTTCCTGCAGGGATATCAGCTCTCTTTTAATAATCCACCAGGTATAGATTGTTTTCACTGCATAATAATACGTATATACAATATATGACATTTTGGCTACAAACATTTTAGAATATTTACAGTTTCTCCTTTTGAACTTGAACCAAAACTAATTCAGGCATAAAATAAATAATTATTCTGTGAAAAATACATATGAACCTAAAGTACAGCTGCACTTATAAACTGTGGGAGATTAATGAGAAAAATGAGCGTGTTTGCCTTGCAGGAAGGATACAAGATGGTTCTGGGACTTTTATTTCTACACTCAACGTGTCCCTTTTCATCCACCACCAGAGGGTGGCGCTGTCTGTGGTTGGGATGGAAGGAAAGTTTTCCATATAGTTGGACTTCTTCATCCACTCTTTGGACATGTAGGGCCCTATAAAATCCACATTAACGGACGGAATCACAAAATCGACCATGAAAATGGAATTCACTGTTGTACGCGGAAAAAGAAAGAATCGGTATGAAACGCTGTCACCGTAACGTTTTTTTTTTTGATGGGGAAACGTTTCCAGGGGGACTGCTCATCAGGTGCACCGCCCGCCCCCCTCCCGTCCTGGCCTCTTCAAACAGGCTTCAAAAACCCGAAACACCGTCTAAACTTCCAAAAAACTACGCAAATCATCACTGACTCCTAATTACGCAGCCACTAGTCTATGGTTTAAACAACACGCTGCTTGCGTGTGACGTCATCACGTATTTACGACGTAAGAGGAACCGATAAGCGGAGTTGACAGGCAAGCAAACAAACGATTCCTAGGAGCAGGATTACTGGGAACCGGTTCTCAGTTTTTGATTTCCATCCCTAGTCACAGTCATCACACACTGAGCTACAACTCAATGGTTCCTGTTTTAATACCTTGTCTTTCATTGACATCACAAAGTTGTTGTGGGGTTTCCATGGATACTGTTGATGGTAAAGGAGTGGAAAGGAAAAGGAAAAGTGCTGAAAACTGTCAATGGAACCTGCATTACAAAAGAAACTAGGATTTTTCTGCTTTATTAAGCAACACACACTTGATATTTCAGTGGATAATATTTTATTATATATTAACAAGTTTCGGGCACGGACATATTTTTGCCGAATTCTGCTGCTAAGGAAAATGTTGCCATTTTGTTAATTAATGTGGATGTTTGTGAGCATTGGTTCTCAACCTTGGGGTAAGGACCTCTCAGACACTCACAATTTCAGCTTATTTTTACCCTTTTTCTGCAACTGCACCAACTTTGCCATATTTTAACCTATTTTCATCACTTTTTCTTGCCATATTTTTGCTTCTTTTAATGCATTTTTGCTACATTATTCTCATTTCTGACACTCCATCAGATTTCAATGCCTTTTCTTCACATTTTTATCACTTTCAAGACATTTTCAGCACTTATAAACCACTATTGTCACTTCTTTTCACCATATTTTCACCTTATTTTTTGCCAATTTACCTACTTTCACAATTTGTCATGTCCGTTATTTACCAATTTAAACTAATTGTTCCAATACTGACACTTTGAACACTTTTTACCACTTTTTCTGTCTGTTTTTGGCCACTCTATTTTGAGATTTTTAACCAATGTCCCCAAACTTGCCATATTTTGACCTATTTTCATCACTTTTTCTTCCCATATTTTTAAGTCGTTCATTCATTTATTCATTCATGCACCTGAAACCCTTCAGACGTATTTTTACTGGTGCTTTTCGCTGCGTCTCTGCACACTGAGGCTTTGTGCAGCAGTTTGTCAGATCAGTGACGTGTTAATAACTCTAAAGAGGACTATTCTGAGTTCCAAACACCACTTGTGTGTAAAACTTGGCTCTCCTTCAGTTTGTTGCCAATGCTAACTAATGTGTGTGTGTGTGGGGGGGGGGATTAGTGCAGCTGAAGGAGCTTGTTGACATCAGATGGCATGGGAACCATGAATATGCACACGGGGCTCAGCGAAGGAGCTGAAGGAAACCTGCAGTGGGCACGTTTAGAGAGGGGGTGGGTGGGGGTGGGGAACACAAATAAACCAAGTATCCCTCAATTGGCTGCGTCCCAGAAACAACATATACAGAGAGGGAAAAGAAGGACTTAATCACTAATATTTAACTATTTGTAAGTGTGTAAATGTGTTTAATAAAAGCTCTTTAAGGCATTTTAAATCACACGATTATCAAAGTAAATATATTATTCCTCAGGGGTTCTCAACCTAGGGGTCGTCAGAGGCCTTCAAGAAACTACAAATATTTTTTTTGAAAAATTTCAGCACATTTTTGCTTATTTTACCCTTTTTTCTGCAACTACACCAAAACAATGCCATATTTTAATCTATTTTAATCACTTTTTCTTGACATGTTTTTGCTCCTTTTAATGTATTTTTGTTACATTACTCTTATTTCTGACACTTCACCATCAATTTCTGTGTCTTTTTTTCACATTTTTTTCTACTTTCCAGACACTTATAAACCCTTTCTACCACTGTTACAACTAATGTCACACATGTTGATCCATTATTGTCACTTTTAACCTCTTTTCACCATATTTCATGCTTATTTTTGCCAATTTCACCACATTCGCAATTTGTCATGCCCATTATTTGCCAGTTTAAATGAATTGTTTCAATGTTGACACTTTGAATCCTTTTTTACCACTTTTTCTGTCCGTTTTTTGCCACTTTAGTTTACTCCATAATTATATGAAAATACATACAAAATGTCTCCAAAAAACATACCTAATTACAGTAAAATGTACAAAAAGATAACATAAACACAAACACACACAAAACATATAGAACAATATAGAAAACCATATAGGAAATACATAAAAAAATACTCCAAAAATGTACAAAAATACAGAAAAATAAACACATTCACTTCAAAAATATACTAAATTATAAAAAAACGCAAAAATAGTACAACACTTTACAAAACCATATAGGAACTACACAAAAATGACTCCAAAAAGCATACTAAATTACAGGAAAACAGACAAAAATAAACTAAACACCTACAAAAGTTTGGCTACTCTAATATGCAATTTTTAACAAGTTTTTAAAATATCATTTCACTACATTTTCCACCATTTTTGGACACTTTTAACCCATTTTATTTGTGATTAAAACCAGGATTTCCTTCTTTAAGATGACTATATTAATCAAACGTTCCTGGATAACAGTGGATATTATTCAAATTAATAAATAAATGTGTTTATCACAGATTCATAGAACAATGGACCATCATTTTACTGACTTTATGGATGGACCCCAAAAATCTCTCCCCTTTATTCCCCCTTATAGATGGTCCTGTAGTAGGAGAAACATACAGTTTTAATTGTAGAGCTTTGAATGAATATCAACAATAAAAATATAATCATAATGACAGTGCAATCCACTCAGCATCAGATTGCTTTGTAATCCCACTGTAAACATTCACTAAAACCTCAGTGAGTCAGTATTATGACAGATAATCTCCCCGTCTGCTTTACGTGACACACACACACACACACACACACACACACACACACACACACACACACACACACACACACACACACACACACACACACACACTTTCCAATATTCAGCTATTGTCTCAGTTTCAGCAGACTGGGATCATGGTACAAAGCAGCTGCAGGTTGTTTATTTATAAAAGCTTTAGCTTTTACAAAGCAGAATCATTCTTTCCCACAAATTCTGACTTTTTACTCGGGCAAGGACTTTATTGTGTTATATGCGACAAATCAAATACAGAAGAATAAAACACAAAAACAGAGTGGAACTTTTCTCGTTTCACAAGTTCCTGGTAAACCCATAATACTGACGCACAGACCACAACACAAGAAACAGGAGAACCAGAGGATAAGTCGTTGCTGTGATTCGTGGGCATTTATTTTAGTTTTAAAACAAAAACAAAAGACCAGTTGTGTGCAAATTGTGCAAGAATGTGTGTGTATGTGCTGTTTTTTTTATTTTAATACACAAAAACTCATTTGTTTTAGAAAGTTTACCAAAAATGGTGGACAAGGTGTTGAAATGGATTTTAAAAACCACAAAAATTGGTTAAAGGTTGCAAATTAGAGTGGGCAAAAACGAACAGAAAAAGTGGTAAAAAGGTTTCAGTGTCATTATTGGAACAATTAGTGTAAACATACAATATGTGACATTAGGTGGAAAAGTGGTGGAAAGGGTTAATAAGTGCTGAAAATGTCTGAAAAGTGGGAAAAATGTATAAAAAAATGAATTAAATTTTATGGAGAAGTGGCAGAAATGAGAGTAATGTAGCAAAAGTGCATCAAGGTTATCCAGGAGGTTTAGTATTATTTGGGCCATAGTATATAGTCATCTTAGATGTGTAAATACTTGTTTTAGTCAGAAATAAAATGAAGTGAAGTGAAGGAGAAGGTGGTGAATTGTGATTTTATAAACCACAGAAATTGGTTAAAAGTCACATAATACTTATCAAAAACGGACAGAAAGAAGTGGTAAAAAGGGTTCAAATTGTGAATGTGGTTAAATTGGCAAAAATAAACATAAATTGGGGGAAAAGGGGTTAAAAGTGACAAAAAAGTCTGCATGTGCAGAAAATACATTGACATCTGATGGTGAAGTGGCAGAAATGGGAGTAATGTAGCAAAAATGCATTAAAAGGAACAAAAATATGGTAAAAAAAAAAAGTGATGAAAATGGGTTAAAATATGGTGTAGTTGCAGAAAAAAGATAAAAATAAGCAAAAATTGGCTCAAATTGTTCAGAAAATATTCTTTGTTGACCCCAAGGTGGAGAATCTCAGCTTTAGAGGATCTTTTTTAAACTGAATAATCAAACCTTTGCACTAATTTGTGTCAGAAATGTTTTTCCTCTCAGCAGTGAAGTGAAGTGAAGTGAAGTGAAGTGAAGGTGTGCCAAAGCTAAATGCTGAACATTCTCAGCTCTGAGGGAAGAGAAATCAAACTCTGGAAAGGTACAGGATTGACGTCAGACGGAGCCACATGTAAGAGATTCCTTTGTAATTACAGGGAATCCACTTGCTTATTGTATAAATAAGTTTCATTTTGTATCCACCTTAAGCAGGGTGTGTCTTTTTTAATGCTTTGAATGTCACTGAAGATGTAATTATGCCGTTGTTTGCCAGCGTTAAGATGTTCTTTAGCTTTTCTCTGTTTCCACTCAGATTCAGATTCAGTTTATTTACCATTTGCAGCATAAAACCACATTGGTAGCTCAACGTGCACTGTCAAACATTCATTGATAAAACATAGGAGACGGTCTTAAAAACAAACAAGTCACATAGTAAAAAAAGGTTACAATAGAGTTTATAAATGACATTTGTGAAACACAATGAAAAGGTATAAAATAATGATCAGAGTGCAACGTTCAAAGACCTCACAGCTGGTGGAAAAAAGCTTTTACCACATTTGATGGCGTGATGCCTGGGAACTAGGGGAGAAGTTCAAACAAGTCCCTGGCAGGATGCAGCGGGTCCTTAATGATGGCTACCGCCCGAGACACAAGTCTTTGTAAATGTCCTCACGGACAGAAAGTTCCACACCGATGGTCCTACTGGCAGAGTGGACAACAGAGTGGACAACAGAGCGGACAACAGAGCGGACAACAGAGTGGAAAACGCCATTTAAGGCTTTCGTTTCTTTTGCCGTAGCGTTTCCAAACCACAGCGTGATTGCAGAAGTAAGATGACTTTCTTTGTCACACTGTGTGAAGATGGCTGAGTGGTCTAAGGTGCTGCACTCAAGGATTCTTCCTTCTGTTAACGCGGGTTCGAATCCCACTTTTGACATATAAGTTTTTTCATTTTAACATATTTAACACGGCAAACTCCACTTTTAAAAATACATATCTGACAAAAAGTAAACATTTTAGGGTATTTCCTGAGTTCGGTTTAGGTTTAGGGATAGGGATATGGTTAGGGCTAAAATAAAAGGGTTAGCATGGTAGCTAAAAATAATCATGTGCTAAAATACAACTGACAGAACTTTAAGTCACGTGGTGCACCTATCATGTGACCTAAACTGGCCAATGAGGAGCGCTGCGTATGCATAGAATTTAGGCCGTAGGCTATGGATACGTTTAACGGCCTAAATTCTTTCAATTTACACAGAAAGAAAAGCCGCTGGCAAGACTTTTTCACGACAGCACTTATATTTGACATCCAGCTTAGATCGTTTGACAATGTCAACAAGAAATTTACAATTTTCACCTCAGCATCGTTTACAAAAACAGGTACAGGTTTACTATTACTAAAATAAAGACCAACTCAAAGGTTTTTGAGGTGTTCAGAGTTAAATTGTTTTGCTCACTCCGCTCCACGATATGAAAAAAAAAGTCATCATTTGAGGAAATCAAACCAACAATAGTTGTGTCATCTGCATACTTGATTATTAGATTGTTAGAATGAGACGCGACACAATCATGGGTGTACAGAGAGTACGACAAAGGACTGAAAATACAACCCTGTGGAGAACGACAACTCACAGTGAGTTCATCAGAGACACACTTTTAAAAACACGACTCAACAAGTTATGCAGACAGTCATTGTTGTTGTTGCAAAGAATAACTCTCTCATTTACCTTTGGGAAAGGTCGGATTAATGCGTGTTCAGTCATGGTTCGATGCCAACACAGAAAAGTCTGTCATTATGATGCTGACGATAACTCACCAATGAGCAGTTTGTTCTGTGGAATTCTGACTGTAGTTAACTCACTTTAGGCCTCAATGAGTAAATAAAATCATTTGTTTTTGTGTTTAAATAAACCACCAAAATGAACAAAAAGTTAATATATATATATATTATAAAATACTGATGCACAGAGCACAACACAAGAAACAGGAGAAGTGGTTGCTGTGCTTTATGAGCGTTATTTTTAGTTTAAAAAACAACAACACCAGACTGAAAACAAAAGCCCAGTTTTGTGAAAATTGTGCTGTTTTTTGTTTTAATACACAAAATAAATTTTGTTTTAGACAGTTTACAAAACATCCTGAAAGCATGAAAATACCTTAGTTTTGTGAACAATGCAATCATAATATTCTTTATTTATATTACACATTATGGTGATTAATTTAGATTAATTAATTACAGTCACTATTTAATTAGATAATTTTTTTTTACTCAAGTCCCACCACGACTTTTTTTATAACGTGAGAAAGATAATCAGAAATGATCAACAAACAAAATGCAGTTTTTTTGTGTTTAATGATGAGGACCATGGCCTTAAAAAGTACTTTATTCACTGAAAAATGACGTGTTCCTAGTTCACATAGAAAGTTAATATATAAAATAAGTCAAATGGTTATGTAATCCGTACAGACTCACGTATAACATCATATTTCAGTTCTGTCACCATTGGCTTCTCTGGGTCTGGATCATGAGAGAAAGAATCCTGAACATGGACGTCTGGCCAGACTAATGTTGCGTTCACAACGGACACGTGACACATATAAAAGCGCCGCCAACCAGACTCCCTTTCTTTTCACCATCAACTATGGAGGACCCCAGTGAAACCGATGTTCTTCACCTTCTGTGGAAGCTGAAGAACCGTCAAAACGCTTGACGCCGATGATCCTGGATTCACCAGGTTAACCAGCGACGCATCTAACTCGGTAAGTTTCACTGTTTTCTTCAGGAGCTGCACCAGATCCTTCATGGTCCAATTCTGGTAAAAAAAAGTGGCCGTGTCGTAGAGCTCCAGGTGGTCACACACCACCACCATTATTTTCTCCTCCACGCTGAAATGGGTGAAAAAACGGTGTCCGTGTTGACGGCCTGACGTCATTGTCAACAAGGATTCTGATTAGTTTTTGCGCCTGCGCGTCACACTAAACATTCCCTGGCGTTCAATATTTTCACCTCAGGCGAATGACGAATGTCACGGCCAACGCTCTTGCCACGTGAATCAAAATCAGGAGGAGAATTTACCGCGTCTATCCCATTATCTTTGTATGTAATTCGGTCGCGCAAACATCTTGTGACGTGTCCGGTGTGAACGCAGCGTTAGGCTGCCTTTGCACTGGTTTAGTCGTGGACTGGGTCTTAATGGTTGGAGGACAGCTGATGATTTAATTAATCACCTTGGTTTGGCTCGGTTGAATTTTGCTTCAATTCACCACCTCAACATCAACATCAGTCGAGATAATGTTCCCACCTCCACGGCAGCTCTGACCCTGCCGTACGCACAAAATGATGAGAAACGGGAAACTCCGCCCCCAACAGGAGAAGGATGAAATTAAGGACAGCTCTTTGAAATAGATACATTTGTGTGTTTTACTACCTGTTCATTTGTATTATTTCATACAAGGAAATACTATTTAATCCCACGCTTCTGGTGCGTATAGTGCATCTGTGTCCCGGGTGTTCCCCAATGTGTGCATGATCCTCCAGCTTTTTGTATGTGAGGGTAAGCTCCGCCCCTTTCCACCACTTTCTGCACAGATGTCACCAAATTAGGCTCTCCTACGTGTGTCCACCTCAACAATTAAAGGGGACATATTTTACCCATTTTTCACCTTTTAAAACAGTTCCCTGTGGTATAAATGACATATCTGTGCCTGGGTTTGGTCAAAACATAGCATGAATCAAGCAACATGGGAGGTTTTTGACCCAGTATAAAACGTTTTCCCCCTCCCCCTGCCCCTCTCTTCCGCGGGGTGTTCCGAAACGAGTTGTGAGGCGGCAAAGTGGAGGGGACGTTGCCATTAAAAATGAAATCCAGCCACTTCCTTCTTGTGTCTTTGGTAGCTGGAGTTTGAAATAAAGCCACATTCAACTTGTGATGTCACAAACTGAGAACATTTAAAACGGAGCATTTTGGATTGGATTAATTTATTTAACATTTTGTGTGCCAGTGGACACTCAAGTTACCTCATATGTGTTCAAAAACACTGCAAATGTCGATTCTTCATAATGTGTACCCTTTAATACCTCCACCTCGCATTGAGTGAAATCTGTTTTATGTGCTCGTTTTCCCCCTCGGTCCACGGTGACATTTGTATTAGTGAATATTCATTAAGGGCGTTCACTGGACCTTTTATAGGCACCGTATGGGCGGAGCAAGGTGTTTCCTCACGTGCAACAACTTTCGGTTTGATTGTCATTTATCAACGGAAACAGGCGTGGGACGAGCGTGTTGCCCTCGCTTATAAGTTTTACAGTTTTTTTGCGTATGCACTTCCTGGTTTTTAGCGTAGGCCAGCGAAAGTGATCTTTACCCTAGGCACACTTTTATAAATGAGGCCCCTGGACACACACACACACACACACACACACACACACACACACACACACACACACACACACACACACACACACACACACACACACACACAGCCTATAAAGAGTTAAACTGTGCCAGCACTGCACGCACAAACCCAAAGCTAAACATGACGCGACATGTTGGGAATCACAACCATGGTAAAGTTATCACCACTCGCTTCAATTCAGTGTGAAAACAAACTGCAACACACACACACACACACACACACACACACACACACACACACACACACACACACACACACACACACACACACACACACACACACTGTTAGTTGTGGCCAGTCTATCTCGTCTCTCTATCTGTGGTTGTTGCATCTGATTAACAGTGTTCTATGTTGGGTTATTTGGTGTGATCTGGAGTTACTGAGTCTGCGTTAGAAGTATTCAGGAGATCTCATCCCTTGACCCAGATCAACCTGTCAATGAACGCTTTTTCCAGGATGATAAAACATGCAGATTTCCTCCTGGGAATCACTAGAATGTGATGAACAATGTCCGTCTCAATCAACAATAGAAATATCAACCTCTGTTACTGACAATGTTGGAAAAGTTTAATTTGTGTTCTAGTTTGTTCCCAATATTCCCCGTGATATTTTCTCACTCAGCCAGACTTTCAATTTTGGTCGGATTCAGATGTAAATTCCAAAATAAACATCCTACATTGTTTTGCCACAACTTTTAGTGAAAGGAGAAGTCACTTTGGGAGAGTTTTTTGGTTGCAAACACAATAACTCACAGTAAGAATGAAGTAAAAACATTCCTATGCATCCGTCTACGGCAGTGGTTCTCAACCTTTTTAGGCCCCGACCCCCAAAATAAAGGTTCCATAGAGCGGGGACCCCCACTGTAGCTGAAGGTGGTTGAACACAGACATGAACATTGAAGAACAGTCATGTGGAGACAGGACCATCTATAAGGGGGGATAAAGGGGAGAGATTTTTGGGGTCCATCCATAAAGTCAGTAAAATGATGGTCCATCGTTCTATGAATCTGTGATAACCACATTTATTTATTCATCTGAATAATATCCACTGTTATCCAGGAACATTTATTATTATAATAGTCATCTTAAAGATTGAAATCATTGTTTTAATCAGAAATAAAATAGGTTAAAAGATGGTGAAATGGGATTTTTAAAACCACAGAAATTGTATTATAGAGTGGGCAAAAGCAGACAGAAAAAATGGTAAAAAGGGTTCAAAGTGTCAATATTGGAACACTTAGTTTAAACTGACAAATAATGGACATGACAAATGTTGAATGTGGTTAAATTGGTTAAAATAAGCTTAAAATATGGTGAAAATAGGTTAAAAGTGACAATAATAGGTCAACATACAGTATGTGACATTAGGTGGTTTATAAGTGCTGAAAATGTGTTGAAAATGGAAAAAATGTGCAGAAAAGGCATTGGAATTTGATGTAGAAGTGTCAGAAATGGGAGAAATGTAACAAAAATGCATAAAAGGAGCAAAAAATGAGTGAAGTTTGGTCCAGTTGCAGAAAGATGGTAAAAAAAGAAGCAAAAATGGGCTTGAATTGTTAAAGAAATATTTTTAGTTTTTTGAAGGCATCTGGTGACCCCTTCTGAGTGTCCTGACCCCAAGGTTGAGAACACCTGCTACGGAAATCCACATCCCACAATGCAATGCACCAAACCTTTCCAACAATGTCAACAAACGTAGTGTTTACAGTAGAGATAAAAAACTTTGAAATGACTTTTTTTTACAATTTTTTTTTTTTTTTAACAAATAATCTTAGATGTATTGATCTATGAGGCCTACATTGTCTTTTATCAAATCAACAGTTATTGTCTCCAGCAGCTTTAGATTGTATTTAAACAAGAACACTAATATATGTGATTTTCTGACACCTTTGTTGCTTTAATTTCCTACTTTATCTGAAGCAGCTATGGCTGATGTTTGGATGGGTATCTGGTCCTTGGTTCTTCATGTACCTCAGACTCCTACGTAATGCTCTTGTTACAGTGAGCAGTGAAATGGAATCAGACTGTGGCTGTTGGTTTAAAATGAGGAGGAAGGTCTGAGTAGGAGGTAAACATCACCTCAGCTCTAACAAGTGGGTTTTAGCTTTGCACTGAGTTATTTATGGAGCCTGACTCGCTCATTAACTCTTTCAGGATTGTCATGAAGTTTAATGCTTACGTTTAGTTTTAGCATTAACACAATTACAGTTACTGTACATCTGTGTCAGATTTAGCAAAAACTAGCCATGTTTAAATGAAAAGGTGAAACAAAGGCAGAATTATTAACTTCAGTTTTGTATATCAAAGTTATGATGATTTAATTGTAAGACTAACAGACATATTTACAACTGAAGATGTATTGATCCACATGGATAGAGTCTGTAGTTGCTGCTGCTAAATGCTGATCTCGTCTTTTAAAGCAGGAAAGTACCGTAAACCTCAACAAGATAAAACACAGACAGCAGGGCCAGATACATGCGATCGTCTAATGGGAGGGTCACATGATCAACATTCATGTCAGCATTTAGAATAATAACCAACACAAGCATTATTTTTCTATATTTTTGACGTTTTGTGTGTTTTTCTCTTGTTTTTGTGTCTTTTTGTAGTTTTGTGTTTTTTGGTATATGCTGTAATTGTCCCTCATCTTGAAAATGTTGTGTTTTTTGTGTTTTTTCACTCATTTTGTGTGTTTTTAATTTAGATTTTGTGTGGTTTTGTTTTCGTTTTGTGCGTTTTTATGACATTTGTCTCTCATTTACTTCTTTTGTTATGTTTGTGTCATTTAATATATTTTTCTCTCATTCTGTGTGGTTTATTGTGTTTGCCCTCATTTTGTGTGTTTTAGTGTCTTGTGTGTTTTTGTTCTTTGTTGTTAGTATTAAGTATATTTTTCTTTCATCTTGTGTGTTTTTGTATTATTTTGTGTTTTTCTGTTGTTTTTTTTAGTGTAATTTACTGTTTTTCTGTTGTTGTTTCTGTGTTTTTTTTAAAATAATTTAGTCATTTTTCTCTTATTTTGTGTATTTTTCTTGTGTTTCTTGTTTCGTTACCATTTTGTATATTTTCCACTCATTTAGTGTGTTTTTTTGTCGTCTGTGTGTTTTTTGTAGTCAACATGTGTATTTTTCTGTCATTTTGTGTGTCTTTTGGAGCCTTTTGTGCGTTTACATTTGGGGCTGCCTCTTGGTCATGTCTGAAATAGAGCCTTACTAACCAAAACTCTTAAATGTCTTTCTGTTTCTTTCCATTTTTTTTAAAAATAAACTCATTTCCATTTTATATTGGATTTAGTTCATTGAAATATATCTTTTGCTCTGTGGTGTTTGTCACCCAGCAGAATATCTTGGAGTTTAGAGTACCAGTGACAGGTTGGAGTTGTTGGCAAAGTGTGCGACTGGCACAGAGTTCGGTTGCAGCAGAAGGGCAAATTTGGTGGAGCCTCAGCAGACAGGATGGCATAGTTGGCACCAGTAGAAGGTGGAGGAGGTCTGACGCCACCATCCTAGGGCTGAGAATACTCAGACTGAGCAGAGAATGACCAGACAGGACAGGTTGGCATTGGCCAGCTCACTGTGGTGAGGACTGCTGGTCAGGTCGTAGGGTATAGGTGTCCGGAACAAGCGACCCGGCCAGACGTCCAGCTGAGACATCTGTACACACGTGTTTCTGATTATATTTCAGATATTTTCATTCATTCTCAGGTATACAGGTCATATGATTCTGTGTTAAGACTCGTCTTCTTCTTCTTCTTCTTCTCTGGACGCCCACTGAGTACGTTCTCAACCAGCAGAGCCTTCGTACACTTCTCAGCCAACTAGTGTTAATGCCAGGTGTCCTAACTTGGCTTCATCCCTCCTTCCTTTTCCATGTGGTGAAGGATAAATCTGTTCATTCTATCTATCTATCTACAGTATCTATCTATCTACAGTATCTATCTATCTATCTATCTATCTATCTATCTATCTATCTATCTATCTATCTATCTATCTATCTATCTATCTAT
This sequence comes from Gouania willdenowi, assembly GCF_900634775.1. Lineage (NCBI taxonomy): Eukaryota > Metazoa > Chordata > Actinopteri > Blenniiformes > Gobiesocidae > Gouania > Gouania willdenowi. Next base: position 2,978,672 of record NC_041064.1, read on the forward strand.
CTATCTATCTATCTATCTATCTACAGTATCTATCTATCTATATCTATCTATCTATCTATCTATCTATCTATCTATCTATCTATCTATCTACAGTATCTATCTATCTATCTATCTATCTACTATCTATCTATCTATCTATCTATCTATCTATCTATCTATCTATCTACAGTATCTATCTATCTATCTATCTATATCTATCTATCTATCTATCTATCTATCTATCTATCTATCTACAGTATCTATCTATCTATCTATCTACAGTATCTATCTATCTATCTATCTATCTACAGTATCTATCTATCTATCTATCTATCTATCTATCTATCTATCTATCTATCTACACTATCTATCTATCTATCTATCTATCTATCTACAGTATCTATCTATCTATCTATCTATCTATCTATCTAGTATCTATCTATCTATCTATCTATCTATCTATCTATCTATCTATCTAGTATCTATCTATTGTATCTATCTCTCCATCCAGTACTCCACTCTAGATAGATTCATTCTTTCTCTCCAGTTATTTAGGAGACATTAATATGTCTGGATTATCCTGGGTTTATTCTAAGCTTTGTTCTTATCTTTGTTGTTAGCTACTGCTCAGTGTTTTGACGGCTCTGACGCAAACCAAGACGTGTCTCGTCTTGCGTATCGATGCAGGTCCGAGTTGTCGTTCTTCCTCTCTCTGGTCCTGTTTTTACTTTTAGCTCACATTAGTTTGGTATTAATACATAAGATAGTTCAGATCTGATTCTATCAACTATAGTACTCTATTACTGTATCATTATCTGAGTGATTCTCATTCCCCTAGATCACATGTGTCAAACTCAAGGCCCGGGGGCCAAATTTGGCCCTTTAGAGCAGTAGTTTTTGAACTAGATTAGCTCAAGTACCTCCTTTCTCTTATCTGAATCCAAGTACCCCTTTGTCCAGATACAACATTTTGCTCATAATACTATAAAAAACCACTATAGACAACTGATTTATTCATTTTATTCTTTATTTTTTTACACCAGTCACCAGTTTATTTGGATTTTACTTACAAAACGAAACCTGAAATTGAGCAGATTGTTTAGGAGCTGAAAAAAAGCACAGCTTGCATGTTAACAGTAGCGCTAAAACCAGAAAACTGGTAGAAATCCTGTGAAATACCAGCTGACATGAATCCTCCACAGTCCTTGTTCTCATGTCTGTGGTCCAGGACCTGGGGGTGGGGGTGGGACCTCTAGGGGACCTCCCCCAGGTCAGAATCTGCTCTGCTTCAGCAGCAGTTGCATCTGTTTGGGTTTTGTTGGCCTTTTATAACCACATTTTTTTCTCTCTCCCTGTTTCTGTGCGTATGTGTTTGTTGTGGTTGCCATGGAGACGTCCTTTGCATCAGTGTGTGTGTGTCATTGCTGGGAACACCTGACCTCGTCTTCCTGCTCAGGCGTCGCAGGTCACGGTGAATGATGACCAATAAATGGTGTCTGTGACACGCGTTTCCTGAGCTCACGGCGCTAAAATCACACATTCTTCCATTCATGCTCACATGTTGGCAGGGGCGTTGGACCGGGGGGGGGGGGTGCTCAAGACTCTGTTCTATATTTATGTACGAAAATGCATTTCAAACTTTTTTAGAATGAAAAAGGCCCTGAAAATGTGAAAATAAGCTGTTTGTTACAGTTTTGCACTAAAAAACTATCAGAGCTCTAGCTACGCCCCCTTTAAAACTGTGCAAATGGTACGACTCACATGTGCTTCTGCTGCTGTGGATGTGACATGTAGTGGGTGATAGACAGCAGCAGGAAACAATGTCTTTCCTTAAGAAAGGAAAATCAGGAGGAAAGAAAGGAGAGCTTTGACCGGTAGGTCGTACAGCTTCAGTCCAAGTAAATGAAATACTCCACTTGAGATGAGCTTTTCATAAATGTAAGCATCGAACTTGTACAATAAATATTAATAGAAAAAAGGTTGACTGCACATCCTTGACATTGACCTTATGAGATGACATACTGTACGTGTCATTAGTGCTGCATTAATAGCTTAGGAAGAGTTCCAGGACAAAGCAGTTGCGGAAGAAGCTTCTGAAAAGTCACTTTCTGATCATCTCAACACAAACAGGCTGATTTACATCCTACTTATGCATATTCATGAGTGGGCGTGTCTATAGACGGGACACTGACTTCCTCCTCCGCACGGTGACGTAGGGCCAGAGGACGGCCCGCCCTCCTCCCACCCACTCCGTAGCTGAGCTCATGCTGCTTTATAAACACGAGACAGAGCGTGGGGGCGGGGCGTTCACCGGTACATACATAGACTGTAGAAAATACATACATAGCACAGCGCGAAGGACGCTGAAATGCTCACCTTCGTGGGCGTGTCTGTTTACATGTCAATCACAGCAGAGAGCTTTCTGGAGGCGTGGCTTCTCCAGCTCAGTGCTGTGTCAAATTTGTCATCAAAGTGGTAACGTGTCATCAAATTGTAGCGATGTGTTTGTTCTCATCCTGTAGTAAGAAAGGAGTAAATCACCCTCTGACTAATGATTGATGGAATCAATGATAAAAACACTTTGGACATGTTTATGAAGTCATAATAACACTTTATGATGTTTAAAGCACAGAGTAGTTAATTTAGTGTAAAACATCTCCTACCTTTTTAAGTTACTGCTAGCCTAACACTGCTAGCCTACCCTCTAATTATAGTGAAACCGTGAACATTTAGTTTTTATAAAGAGCTTTTCTCGCTGCTCGCACTTTAGACTATACACTACCTATGAAGTAGTTACAGTTTCTTGCATTTGATTATTGTGAAGACAAAAATAAAGCTTATATAATGGAAAAAAAGTGTGTATAACTTATGTGCACGTTGGACTGCAGCACAGGTTCTGGTTCCGTCACTCAGTGATGTTTCAGAGCGAGTCGTTGAAAAAGAATCTGATGCTATCAGTGAAACAGAGAGATGATTCATGGTGGAGCTCTTCCTTTGTGTGTGTGTGTGTGTGTGTGTGTGTGTGCGCGTCAGCCCGTCCAGCTTTCGGTGTCGTCTTTCTGCCATCTGCCTCCTCCACCCTACTGACATGAACACACACGCTGTGTCCAGCTCTCCTATAATTATAATTATCTGTCCCTTTAAACTGCGCCTTTTCTTTGCTCATTATTTCTATCATAAAAGAGGCGGTGCAAGGTTAGCTCAGAAAATGGAATGCAATGCTAGGAATGTGTTTGTGTACAGTATGAATATTTGATGGAGTTCCTCCCTCCACTACCATGTATTAATCATAGAGCAGTCTGCTCACGCTCAAAAATAGTGCCTAGCAACCCAGAAAAACAAAAGCCATGTGGGCTTGTGATGAGCTGCTGCTTATTGGTGTGTGTGACGCAGAACTCTCCTTTTATACGTCCTATTTCCCCTCGATGGACAGTTCTCAAAAAAAGCAGAGAAAAAAGCCCTATTGACTGTGTGTTTTTGTTTTTCTGATGATGCATCCTACCTACTAAGAGCTAATCTTATTCACTGAGTGACATTTGAAAAATAAATTAGTTATATGACTCTTAGGGCTGGGCAATATGGACCAAAATCTCTATCTCTATTTTTTCTTAAAATGACAATATACGACAAGGGGTGTCAAAGTCATTTTAGTTCAGGGTCCAAATACAGAGCAGTTTGATCTCAAGTAGGCCACAGATTTTATGCTGGAAAACAAGTAATTTCAACATTATTGTGTCCTATTTTGCACTTCTACGTACGCATAAAATACTAGATATGTAAGAATCTGACAATATCCAAGCAATAAGTGATAGATATCAGTCCCAACAGGATCTACACTTTCAATTTCCTAGATTTTGTGACCAATTTCTATTTAATTAAGGGAAATAATATTTTTTACTCCTTTATTTCAGACTTGAGGTCTATTTAAACCATATAAACAAACACAAAAACACAACTTTCATGTCATAATTTGAGGAAAATGTAAGTATTTTGTGAGAAGTTTGAGTTTTTCCAGTTGTTTAACATTAAAAATGACTGCAATCATGCAATATAAGCACTGGGATAACCTTTCATTTTTACTTTCTCCTGCGGACCTAAATGGATGCTGCAAAGGACTGGATTTGGCCCCCAGGCCAAGAGCTAATCTCAGTGACTGAGTGACTTCATTATGTCACAGCTGGGGAGTGAACACACACACACACACACACACACCCACACACCCACACACACACACACACGCATTTAGGTGAAGCGTTTCAAAGTTTTTAGAATTCTAAGAATACCTTTCACTTGCATGACGGCCCAGACCTGCTTAGCTTCCGAGATCTAACGAGATCGGGCAATGACTGGCGTGTATGGCCACACGTGTTCACCTAAAGGCAGTTTATACTGTATATACACTAGATATATTTTAATAAATCTGGACTGGGATAGCTGAAAACCACACATTAATCAACAAACGCTCACCCTGATTAAAAGTGCAATAGCTCTATTCACTTGTATAGACCGTACTCATATTCATCATTTATCATATATATCATTTAATATAATTTTTGTTGTGACTCTATGTTTACATTTTGATCTGTTTGTAACTTGTCTCGTGCTACTATTTTCTCTTTTTTTTTTCCTTGTTCTAAACTTTACTGTAACTGTAAGTAATTTCCTCCTCCTTATGTTGATGTGAATAGAAACTGGATGAACTTGATTTTTTCTCAAAGCTCCGCCCCCACCTGTTCCACTTCCAGATGGTGAGAAATACATTCTTTATTTCTGTGTCTTCTCTCCACTGAGGCTCCACAAGGTGAGCAGTGGGATTTAGTGAATTGGACTTTAAGTACATATTCTACCTGTTTATGAACAAACCTGATCATTTAGAGCCAAACGTGTCATGGTTTCCATCAGCTGAGGTCGCAGGTTGTTTTTAGGATGTGACATGGTGTCATCAGGGATTGAAATCACCACATTGTGTGTCAGTCGGTGTCCTGACGCCTTTATGTGAAAGTGCAACAGGAGTGAGCTCCAATTTTTGTTGTGTACTCCATGTTCTTGTTGACGGGAGCGTGGGACGATCACACAACATCAGCAATGTCATCAACCCACAGGCGGTGTGTTTGTCCCATGTGGTCCAGAGCAAACGCTGATGCAGTGATGATGTCACGGGGGCGGGTGCCAAAGTTCTGCTAATGGCACGTTTTGTTAGCGACACACACACACACACTCCAGAGCAGACACACAAATAAAGACAGTAAGTCTAACGCTGATTAGGCTCTGATTAACGTGTTGTTAATACGATGCAACAGCTCACAGCCAAAGTAATGGGTGAAGAATCCAACACCTTGTGATTTCTGCTGTAAAATCACAAGAAAAGCCAACAATTGTGTGGTGCAGAGGTAGGAAACTTTTATCACAGCGAGGCTAAAAAAACGTGTTTGTTTGATCAGAGTGTCAGCATTTAGAATAATGAGCAATATGAACATTAATACAGGAAAGAACAAAGAGTTATTATAGTCATTCTGTGTATGTTTGTTGTTGTCTTGCTTGTTGTGCATTTCTCTCGCTCTTTTGTGTATTTGTGCTGCCATTTCGCGTTTGTCTTGGATAGTGTTGTCAAAAAAGTCAATATTTAATAAATATTGATACCAAGATCCTTTTTAAATTTATTTATTTATGTTATCTAGCTCATCATAACACTGAGTTAGCAGATGTCGGCCTGCGCAACTAGTTTTAGTCAAAAATGAGAAGGGAAAAAGTATGGAAGTATTTTGCATATCAAGCAAACGCCGAAGGAAAGGCAACGGTTTTTGACAGGCCTGTATGCAAGCATCTGAAAGATGGACACACACGGTCTCTATGAGGGATTTCAAAAGGTCACAAGTTATAAGCGCGCACACTGTTGGCCACGTCATCATAACATCCTGTTTTTGTCTGCTTTTTTAGCTGTTAAACGGTAAGATTTGCCCCCCAGGATTGAGTTATAGTGTCCTGGATCACTTTGAGTTATTAGAGGTCCTGTATCATGCAAATCCACTTTTTTCAGCTTTTAACCTTGTTACAAAGTGAATTCCTTGGTAAAAACACCCCCATAGTATAATTGGGCTTCATTCCTGCATCTCTGAGAATCCTCAATAATTCTGCTCTCTGAGCTGCTGCTCCGCCCTCTTCTGAAAAACGAGCGTTCAAATGCTAGTGATGTCATTAGAATTATGCACCGCCCCCTCCAGGAAGTGCCTGCTGCTGGTGCCACGCCTCCACGGTGAACACTGCAGTGTAGGCACCCAGGGAGCAGACGTCGTATCACCTTTGACTTGATCTGACGTGTTGTGACCCAATGAGACTCAACGGTTGAGCTGATAAACAAATGATTATCACCTTAAATGAACTATTCCTGTATTTAATAAAGATGAGGAGGAGAAGAAAGTGAATTAGCAGCTTAAAACTCCAGTGAGTGTTTGAATCTGCTGCTGTTGGAGACGGACTCACACAACAGTGTCTTAAATATCATGTGTTTTACTGTAATGTGCTGTTTATTGGCTGAAAACAATAACAAGTGTGGATAACAAGAGAAAATAGCTTTGGTGATCATTGATCTGCCTCAGAGAGAGTCATGCAGGCAACTCAGTGTATAGACACGCCCACTCATGAATATGCATAAGCAGGCAGCTTATTGGTCCGTTGGTCAGAAAGTCACTTTTCAGAGGCTAAAACTATGAAAAACAGGCGAGTTTGGGAAAATAAACCTCAAATACTATGTTTTTGGGGTTCTTCAAACAAATGGAGATGTGTGAAAAATGCATGATTTGGAACCTTGAGTTGGCTCGGGCATCTGTTTTGGATGCCTCCTGGTCGCCTCTCTCGGGAGGTGTTTCAGGCATGTCCTATTGGGAAGAGGCCCCGTGGAAGGCCCAGGACACGCTGGAGGGACTATGTCTCTGAGCTGACCTGGTGTCACCTCGGGGTTCCCCCAGAATGGCTGGAGGAGGTGTATGTGGATCGGGAGGTCTGGGCATCTCTGCTGAGACTGCTGCCTCCCGACCCAGCCCCAGATAAAGCGGAAGAAGATGGATGGATGGATGGATGGAACCTTTAAAACTTTGTTATAGATGAAACATTAATTAATCTTTTTGTTTGGGACCACTGAGTACATCTGGTGTATAGGCTTTGCTCTGGAGCGCACAAGATTTAAGGTAAAGTCTAATAGACAAAACACTGTGATTGACACAAAAAAATGTAAAGCAAATGAAGACATAACGATAAAAATCAGGCTGAACGTTTCACTCCAATAGAAAACAATGGGATGTTTACAAACAGAGGGCCGTGTGACATCATCAATCACATGATTTCAAGATGAAGGAACACAGGCTCTAAAACTGTAAAGTAGTCCTATTTTTAAAATGGTAATTAAATGAATGTGGTGCAAAAATAATGTTTTGCTAGGCATAGATTTACTAATACGGATATTTAAAAGATTTTAGACTAAATTTGTAAAAAAAAAAAAAAAAAAAAAAAAAAAACAGTCGAGGATTCTTTTACTTCACTCTGTTCCATTTCTCAGAATAACTAAATGTTTAAACGCCTGCCAGAAAAAGGACAACAGAATTTCTTTTTTAAACTATAACAAACAGTAAATTGCTCTATTAACACATTTGTAAATGTGTTAGAATTATTCACTGACTTTCCAAGAGCAACAGTGACACTTCCTCCTTTTCAGAATAGACCTCACTGTGACAGAAGCAGCTGCAGCCGTCGGCGCCGCTAAAACCTCCGTTCTGTGTTTGGATGAACAGTGTATAGAGGGGCGTCAGTTTTTAAGGGGGGATGAATAATAGAGGACGAGGAGGAGGCGAGAGTTTGTGATGGAAACAGATTTTTGTGCATCTTAAGTAGGATGACTGAGTGTATGCAGGAAGTCATCACCTTTAAAAACAGCATTTTAAAAAACAATGTGAATTTTTTTACATTGCTTTTGACCAGATTTACAGCAATGGTTGTGAAATTTGTGATAGTTTTCTATATGTCAATATTAAATCTAAATCTTAAATTTAAACTTAAAAGGTAAATGTTAAATTTTAACTCTAAATCTAAATGTTACATTTAAATATAAATGTTAAATCTAAATGCTAAATGTCAAATGTAAATCTTAAATGTTAAGTCTAAATCAGGTTTGCGTCATCAGCTTTTATTTTGGTAATCTGGTGAATTTGCATATTAGCTAAATATTTAGTGACATTTAGCGTGACATTTAGATGTAGATTTCACATTTAGATTTATGTTAACATTTAGTTTTAGATTTCACATTTAGAGTTAGATTTCACATTTAGATTTATGTTTAGATTTAACATTTAGATTTAGATTTCACATTTAGATTTAGATTTAACACAAACATTTAGCATTTAGATTTAAAGCCTGTATTGAAATGTAACATTTGGATTTGACGTTTGACATTTAGATTTAGAATTAGCATTGACATTGTATTTTTACGAGAAAGAAAATATCACAGATTTCTCAATTGCTGACACGTGTGTGTGTGTGGTGTGTGTGTGTGTGTGTGTGTGTGTGTGTGTGTGTGTGGTGTGTGTGTGTGTGTGCGCGCGTGTGCGTGTGTGTGTGCGTGTGCGTGTGTCATGTCTGGCTGTCCATCCATTCTGCCATGTAGGCTAAACTGGGCTTTTCTCCCGACCACGAGCCAAAACAGCTTTCTCCCACTCTGCAA